>NC_052161.1:86523639-86663929 GCF_902713615.1 Scyliorhinus canicula
TTTATACAATCACAGCTTAGGGGTGGTCACTTTAAATTCCTAGATACACCTATGATTTGGCAAGGATCCAGAACATGTACATATATGGAATTATTCTTCGAGGTCGGGAGGTTATTTTTGACATAATCATTAGCACAAGTCACTATCAATATTAATACAAAGGTTTTTGTATCCCATGGCCATATGGCTCAACTCACTCCAAAGACAGTCCCCCTTACATTTCAATGTTTAATTGTTCCAACTGGTCAAACGAGCTTAATTATGTTTATCTCTGCAATAAAGTAACGGTTCCCATTCATTCCATTCTTTGCCTTTTTGACCTCTCTGCTTTTACAGATACGGGTCAGACACACTCCCTTTATTTCATCCCTTGACCTGTTGACATCTCTTTCACAGAGCTTTTCAGAACTGTTATATTAACCCTATCAGCGAAGTTCCAAATGAAATCCACTTCTACAGTATTCCCCGCTGCCGGTGTGGTGAAGTGGTATTCCCTGCTGCCGGTGTGGTGGTGATATTCCCTGCAGCCGGTGTGGTGGTGATATTCCCTGCAGCCGGTGTGGTGGTGGTATTCCCTGCTGCCGGTGTGGTGGTGGTATTCCCTGCTGCCGGTGTGGTGAAGTGGTATTCCCTGCTGCCGGTGTGGTGAAGTGGTATTCCCTGCTGCCGGTGTGGTGAAGTGGTATTCCCTGCTGCCGCTGCGGTAAAGTGGTATTCCCTGCTGCCGGTGTGGTGAAGTGGTATTCCCTTCTACCGGTGTGGTGAAGTGGTATTCCCTGCTGCCGGTGTGGTGAAGTGGTATTCCCTTCCGCTGGTGTGGTGAAGTGGTATTCCCTGCTGCCGGTATGGTGGTGGTATTCCCTTCTGCCGGTGTGGTGAAGTGGTATTCCCTTCTGCCGGTATGGTGGTGGTATTCCCTGCTGCCGGTGTGGTGAAGTGGTATTCCCCGCTGCCGGTGTGGTGATGTGGTATTCCCCGCTGCCGGTGTGGTGATGTGGTATTCCCTGCTGCCGGTGTGGTGATGTGGTATTCCCTGCTGCCGGTGTGGTGAAGTGGTATTCCCTGCTGCCGGTGCGGTGAAGTGGTATTTCCTGCTGCCGGTGTGGTGAAGTGGTATTCCCTGCTGCCGGTGCGGTGAAGTGGCATTCCCTTCTGCCGGTATGGTGGTGGTATTCCCTGCTGCCGGTGTGGTGAAGTGGTATTCCCTTCTGCCGGTGTGGTGAAGTGGTATTCCCTGCTGCCGCTGCGGTAAAGTGGTATTCCCGGCTGCCGGTGTGGTGAAGTGGTATTCCCTTCTACCGGTGTGATGAAGTGGTATTCCCTGCTGCCGGTGTGGTGAAGTGGTATTCCCTTCTGCTGGTGTGGTGAAGTGGTATTCCCTGCTGCCGGTATGGTGGTGGTATTCCCTTCTGCCGGTGTGGTGAAGTGGTATTCCCTTCTGCCGGTATGGTGGTGGTATTCCCTGCTGCCGGTGTGGTGAAGTGGTATTCCCCGCTGCCGGTGTGGTGATGTGGTATTCCCTGCTGCCGGTGTGGTGATGTGGTATTCCCTGCTGCCGGTGTGGTGAAGTGGTATTCCCTGCTGCCGGTGCGGTGAAGTGGTATTCCCTGCTGCCGGTGTGGTGAAGTGGTATTCCCTGCTGCCGGTGCGGTGAAGTGGCATTCCCTTCTGCCGGTATGGTGGTGGTATTCCCTGCTGCCGGTGTGGTGAAGTGGTATTCCCTTCTGGCGGTGTGGTGAAGTGGTATTCCCTTCTGCCGGTGTGGTGAAGTGGTATTCCCTTCTGCCGGTGTGGTGAAGTGGTATTCCCTGCTGCCGGTGTGGTGAAGTGGTATTCCCTGCTGCCGGTGTGGTGATGTGGTATTCCCTGCTGCCGGTGTGGTGAAGTGGTATTCCCTGCTGCCGGTGCGGTGAAGTGGTATTCCCTGCTGCCGGTGTGGTGAAATGGTATTCCCTGCTGCCGGTGCGGTGAAGTGGCATTCCCTTCTGCCGGTATGGTGGTGGTATTCCCTGCTGCCGGTGTGGTGAAGTGGTATTCCCTGCTGCCAGTGCGGTGAAGTGGTATTCCCTGCTGCCGGTACGGTGAAGTGGTATTCCCTGCTGCCGGTGTGGTGAAGTGGTATTCCCTTCTGCTGGTGTGTGGAGTGGTATTCCCTTCTGCCGGTGTGGTGAAGTGGTATTCCCTGCTGCCGGTGTGGTGAAGTAGTATTCCCTGCTGCCGGTGTGGTGAAGTGGTATTCCCTGCTGCCGGTGTGGTGAAGTGGTATTCCCTGCTGCCGGTGTGGTGAAGTGGTATTCCCTGCTGCCGGTGCGGTGAAGTGGCATTCCCTTCTGCCGGTATGGTGGTGGTATTCCCTGCTGCCGGTGTGGTGAAGTGGTATTCCCTTCTGGCGGTGTGGTGAAGTGGTATTCCCTTCTGCCGGTGTGGTGAAGTGGTATTCCCTGCTGCCGGTGTGGTGAAGTGGTATTCCCTGCTGCCGGTGTGGTGATGTGGTATTCCCTGCTGCCGGTGTGGTGAAGTGGTATTCCCTGCTGCCGGTGCGGTGAAGTGGTATTCCCTGCTGCCGGTGTGGTGAAGTGGTATTCCCTGCTGCCGGTGCGGTGAAGTGGCATTCCCTTCTGCCGGTATGGTGGTGGTATTCCCTGCTGCCGGTGTGGTGAAGTGGTATTCCCTGCTGCCGGTGTGGTGAAGTGGTATTCCCTGCTGCCGGTACGGTGAAGTGGTATTCCCTGCTGCCGGTGTGGTGAAGTGGTATTCCCTTCTGCTGGTGTGTGGAGTGGTATTCCCTTCTGCCGGTGTGGTGGTGGTATTCCCTGCTGCCGGTGTTGTGAAGTGGTATTCCCTGCTGCCGGTGCGGTGAAGTGGTATTCCCTGCTGCCGGTGTGGTGAAGTGGTATTCCCTGCTGCCAGTGCGGTGAAGTGGTATTCCCTGCTGCCGGTGCGGTGAAGTGGTATTCCCTGCTGCCGGTGTGGTGAAGTGGTATTCCCTGCTGCCGGTGTGGTGAAGTGGTATTCCCTGCTGCCGGTGTGGTGAAGTGGTATTCCCTGCTGCCGGTGTGGTGAAGTGGTATTCCCTGCTGCCGGTGTGGTGAAGTGGTATTCCCTGCTGCCGGTGTGGTGAAGTGGTATTCCCTGCTGCCGGTGTGGTGGTGGTGGTCCCTGCCCTGGAAAGTGACCCAGAGTTTGGCGGAGTCCAGCATCCCAGCATCCCAAACCTCACTTGGCTTTTGTATAGGGCCGCCTTGGCTGTGTTGAATTTTGCCAGCCGCTTGGCCAGGTTTGCCCTAATGTCCTGGTCCACACGGATCGAATGTCCCTCCCACTTACAGGACCACAGGTGTCTTGCCAAGTTTAGGGTCCTTTTCCGGTCTTGGGACTGGTACAGTTTGGCAATGATGGACGTAGCTGTTCCCCGGCTTTGAGCTTTGGCCGGAGTGACCTGTGGGCTCTGACACTTCTGGGGGCTTGGTGAAGCTTTCCCCTCCCAACAAGCTTGCTCAGCATCTGGGCCATGTAATCCATAGGGTTCCTGCTCTTGGTACCCACTGGTAGGCCCCTTCCCCCTCAGCGTCCTTTCTGTCACCACCAACCTTGCCATCCCTGTCTCCAGTGAGGCGATCTGGTTACTCTGGTCAGCCGCAGCCTTCTCCAGCTCCCTGATCGTCGACTCCTGTGTCTCCAGTCGCTGCTCCACCTTTTCCAGCACCGTATGGAAGGGGAGCAGCACCTCTGCTACGGCCACCTTCACCCTCGCCATCTTTTCTAATTTGAACACAGCTCTTTTTTTTAATTTAGAGTACCCAATTTTTTTTTCCAATTAAGGGGCAATTAGCGTGGCCCATCCACCTACCGTGGATTGTAGGTGTGAGACCCACACAGACATGGGGGGAATGTGCAAACTCCACACGGACAGTGATCCGGGGCCGGAATGGAACCCGGGTCCTCGGCACTGTGAGGCAGCAGTGCTAACCGTTGCACCACGTGCACTCTGAGACATCTCTGAGCACTTGGAGCTCCTGTGTTAGGAGGTCCCTCCATTCATTTATCAGAGGGTAGCCTGGCATTTGTCCCGGCAGCCCATTTGGGTGTGGCTAAATCCTCGTCGCCTCACGTGTTTGTCATTGCTTCATTCTTCCTCTCCAGCTTTTGCCAATTCTGCCGTCCTTTTGGCTCAGCCCCATCACTGGGAAATCAATGAAGCTTAATTCTTCATCACTGTATTTGTATGGCTGGTCCCAATTCAGTTTCTGGTTAATGGTAACCCCCAGGATGTTGATAGTGGGGGATTCAGTGATGGTAATGCCATTGAATGTCATTGAGAAGATGGTTAGAATCTCTCATGTAGGAGATGAAGAATGAAGAATAAAGGGATTAAGGGTTATGATGTTCGAGCCGGAAAGTGGAGCTGAGTCCACAAAAGATCAGCCATGATCTCATTGAATGGCGGAGCAGGCTCGAGGGGCCAGTTGGCCTACTCCTGCTCCATGTTCTTATGATCATTGCCTGGCACTTGTGTGGTTCGAATATAACTTGCCACTTATCTGCCCAAGCCTGGATATCTTACTGCATTTGGACATGGACTGCTTCATTATCTGAGGACAGTAAGAAGTCTTACACCAGGTTAAAGTCCAACAGGTTTGTTTCAAACACGAGCTCTCGGAGCACTCCGAAAGCTCGTGTTTGAAACAAACCTGTTGGACTTTACCCTGGTGTTGTAAGACTTCTTATTATGCTCACCCCAGTCCAACGCCGGCATCTCCACATCATCGTTATCTGAGGAGTTGCAAATGGTGCTGAACATTCTGCAGTCATCCACAAACATCCCCACTTCTGAACTTATAATGGAAGGGAGGTCATTGATGGAGCAGCTGAAGATGGTTTGGCCTTAGGACACAACCCTGCGGAATTCCTGCAGTGATGTCCTGGAGCTCCAACCACCCCAACCTTCTTTTTTTGTGCCAGGTATGACTCCAACCAGCGGAGAGTTCCCCCCTGATTCCCATGATCCAGTTTAGTACAGATATATTTCATAGTCGGGATGGTGTGTATGGAACTCAAAGGTGGGAACTTGCAGGCGGTGGGTGTTCCCTATATGTGTGCTGCCCCTTTTCCTTCTCTGGTTCGAACAGAGGCTAGCACAGGTGAGAGGGGCTAAAGGGCTTGCTGTTTGGGGCTGGGTGATGCCATTCATATCTTTAACCTGACTTTCTTATGTCTCCACATCCTCCCTCACACCCCCTCCCCTCGTACAGTGACTTCCAGCTCCTCGAAACCCTCGCTCGAGGGTGACAATGTAGAGCTGACCTGCCATGCTCCAGCAGGAAAGGTGAGCTGGAACGGTCCTGGAGATACCCAGAGGGACAAGAACACAGTGATGCTCAATGCAGTAAGTGTGCTCCATGCAGGAAAGTGGACCTGTAATGTGGAGTTCGCCAAGGAGACGCTACACACCAGCTATGTCCTGTATGTTATCGGTAGGTTCAGCAGAACAGTGTCTGGGTTGGACGATGTGAAATAGTGAGAAAGACTCACACTCACACTTACACACTCATTCTCTCACACACTCTCACTCACTCACACACTAAACACGTTCAAACACACACAATCACTCATGCTCACTCACACACTGGTTGGTAGGGGCTGGTTTAGCACATGGGCTAAATATCTGGCTTGCAATGCAGAACAATACCAGCAGCGCAGGTTCAATTCCCGTACTGGCCTCCCCAAACAGGCACTGGAATGTGGTGACTAGGAGTTTTCACAGCAAATTCATTGAAGCCTACTTGTGACAATAAGCGATTATTATTGTTATTATTATTACACTCGCGCGCACACTCAGTTTCACACAGACACTCACAGACTCACACACAGACACTCACAGACGCACGCACACACAGACTCAAACACACACAGACTCGCTCACACAGACTCGCTCACACAGACTCGCTCACACACACACATACAGACTCGCTCACACACACACACAGACTCGCTCACACACACACATACAGACTCGCTCACACACTCACACAGACTCGCTCACACACACACACACAGACTCGCTCACCCACACACACACTCTCGCTCACCCACACACACTCTCTCACACACACACACACACTCTCACTCACCCACACACACTCTCTCACCCGCACACACACACTCTCTCACCCGCACACACACACTCTCTCACCCGCACACACACACTCTCTCACCCGCACACACACACACACTCTCTCACCCGCACACACACGCACTCTCTCACCCGCACACACACGCACTCTCTCACCCGCACACACACGCACTCTCTCACCCGCACACACACGCACTCTCTCACCCGCACACACACGCACTCTCTCACCCGCACACACACGCACTCTCTCACCCGCACACACACGCACTCTCTCACCCGCACACACACGCACTCTCTCACCCGCACACACACGCACTCTCTCACCCGCACACACACGCACTCTCTCACCCGCACACACACGCACTCTCTCACCCGCACACACACGCACTCTCTCACCCGCACACACACGCACTCTCTCACCCGCACACACACGCACTCTCTCACCCGCACACACACGCACTCTCTCACCCGCACACACACGCACTCTCTCACCCGCACACACACGCACTCTCTCACCCGCACACACACGCACTCTCTCACCCGCACACACACGCACTCTCTCACCCGCACACACACGCACTCTCTCACCCGCACACACACGCACTCTCTCACCCGCACACACACGCACTCTCTCACCCGCACACACACGCACTCTCTCACCCGCACACACACGCACTCTCTCACCCGCACACACACGCACTCTCTCACCCGCACACACACGCACTCTCTCACCCGCACACACACGCACTCTCTCACCCGCACACACACGCACTCTCTCACCCGCACACACACGCACTCTCTCACCCGCACACACACGCACTCTCTCACCCGCACACACACACACTCTCACCCGCACACACACACTCTCTCACCCGCACACACACACTCTCTCACCCGCACACGCACTCCCTCACCCGCACACACACTCCCTCACCCGCACACACACTCCCTCACCCGCACACAAACTCTCTCACCCGCACACACACTCTCTCACCCGCACACACACTCTCTCACCCGCACACACACTCTCTCACCCGCACACACACTCTCTCACCCGCACACACACTCTCTCACCCGCACACACACTCTCTCACCCGCACACACACTCTCTCACCCGCACACACACTCTCTCACCCGCACACACACTCTCTCACCCGCACACACACTCTCTCACCCGCACACACACTCTCTCACCCGCACACACACTCTCTCACCCGCACACACTCTCTCACCCGCACACACACTCTCTCACCCGCACACACACTCTCACCCGCACACACACTCTCTCACCCGCACACACACTCTCTCACCCGCACACACACTCTCTCACCCGCACACACACTCTCTCACCCGCACACACACTCTCTCACCCGCACACACACTCTCTCACCCGCACACACACTCTCTCACCCGCGCACACACTCTCTCACCCGCGCACACACTCTCTCACCCGCGCACACACTCTCTCACCCGCGCACACACTCTCTCACCCGCGCACACACTCTCTCACCCGCGCACACACTCTCTCACCCGCGCACACACTCCCTCACCCGCGCACACACTCCCTCACCCGCGCACACACTCCCTCACCCGCACACACACTCTCTCACCCGCGCACACACTCTCTCACCCGCGCACACACTCTCTCACCCGCGCACACACTCCCTCACCCGCGCACACACTCTCTCACCCGCACACACACTCTCTCACCCGCACACACACTCTCTCATCCGCACACACACTCCCTCACCCGCACACACACTCCCTCACCCGCACACACACTCCCTCACCCGCGCACACACTCCCTCACCCGCGCACACACTCCCTCACCCGCGCACACACTCCATCACCCGCGCACACACTCCATCACCCGCGCATACACTCTCACCCGCGCACACACTCTCTCACCCGCGCACACACTCTCTCACCCGCGCACACACTCTCTCACCCGCGCACACACTCTCTCACCCGCGCACACACTCTCTCACCCGCGCACACACTCTCTCAACCGCGCACACACTCTCTCACCCGCGCACACACTCTCTCACCCGGGCACACACTCTCTCACCCGGGCACACACTCTCTCACCCGCGCACACACTCTCTCACCCGCGCACACACTCTCTCACCCGCGCACACACTCTCTCACCCGCGCACACACTCTCTCACCCGCGCACACACTCTCTCACCCGCGCACACACTCTCTCACCCGCGCACACACTCTCTCACCCGCGCACACACTCTCTCACCCGCACACACACTCTCTCACCCGCGCACACACTCTCTCACCCGCGCACACACTCTCTCACCCGCGCACACACACACTCACCCACACACACACTCACTCACACACACACACTCACTCACCCACACACACACTCTCACCCACACACAGACTCACTCACCCACACACAGACTCACTCACCCACACACAGACTCACTCACACACACACAGACTCACTCATTCACACACAGACTCACTCACACACACACACACACACAGACTCACTCATTCACACACACACACACAGACTCACTCATTCACACACAGACTCACTCACACACACACACAGACTCACTCACACACACACAGACTCACTCACACACACACAGACTCACTCACACACACACGGACTCACTCATTCACACACACACACAGACTCACTCATTCACACACACACACACAGACTCACTCATTCACACACACACACACAGACTCACTCATTCACACACAGACTCACTCACTCATTCACACACACACAGACTCACTCATTCACACACACACACAGACTCACTCATTCACACACACACACAGACTCACTTATTCACACACACACAGACTCACTCATTCACACACACACAGACTCACTCATTCACACACACAGAGACTCACTCATTCACACACACAGACTCACTCATTCACACACACACACAGACTCTCACTCACACACACACTCAGACTCACTCATTCACACACACACACACAGACTCTCATTCACACACAGACTCACTCACTCACACACACACAGACTCACTCATTCACACACACACAGACTCACTCATTCACACACACACACAGACTCTCTCTCACACACACACACAGACTCACTCATTCACACACACACAGACTCACTCACTCTCACACACAGACTCACTCACTCTCACACACAGACTCACTCACTCTCACACACAGACTCACTCACTCTCACACACAGACTCACTCACTCTCACACACAGACTCACTCACTCTCACACACAGACTCACTCACTCTCACACACAGGCTGACTCATCCAGACTCACACACACTCACTCTCATACTCACCCACATACTCATTAATACACTCAATCTCTCCCGCACTTTCTCTCCCGCACTCTCTCTCCCACTGATGCACGATCAATTGGACAAAGAAGAGAGTTGAATATAACTGAGGCTTTCTTGCTCTAAGATGTGTGACCTCCCACAGCAGCTGGCAAAATGGCTGCAGCATGGAGGACACACACATTTATACTCCGGAGCAGGAGGCAGGGACTTCCGTTGTACCTGTAGTACAGGTCCTACCATACATCACCTAATATAGGTGCAATAGTGGTTTACCACACCCGCAGTCTCTGCCCCCTGCACTCTCTCTCCCGCACTCTCTCTCCCGCACTCTCTCTCCCGCACTCTCTCTCCCGCACTCTCTCTCTCTCCCGCACGCACTCTCTCCCGCACGCACTCTCTCCCGCACGCACTCTCTCCCGCACGCACTCTCTCCCGCACGCACTCTCTCCCGCACGCACTCTCTCCCGCACGCACTCTCTCCCGCACGCACTCTCTCCCGCACGCACTCTCTCCCGCACGCACTCTCTCCCTCACGCACTCTCTACCTCACGCACTCTCTTAGGGCGGAATTCTCCGCAAGGCCCGACGCCGTTGTGAAACCCGGAGAGGTTCACGATGGCGTTGGAGGCCGCTCCTTGCCCCCTATTCTCTCACCCACACACACACTCTCACCCACACACACACTCTCACCCACACACACACTCGCTCTCACCCACACACACACTCTCTTGCACATACTCTCTCGCACACATACGCTCTCACACATTCTCACACACTCTTTCTCACTCTCTCTCGCACACGCACACACTCACGCACACAATCTTTCTCACACACTCTCTTATCCACAAACGCTCTCGCTCACACACACTCTCTCATGCACATTCTGACACACACTCAAACTCTCTCTCATATGTACTCTCTCTCTCACACACTCTCTCATGCACACTCTCAAACACACACACACTCACCCACACACTGTCCAAGATTCTGCCTCACACTCTCTCTTTCTCTCTGACAGACACCAGCACTGAAATCTTCTCCCTAACCATCTCTCCGTCTCTCCGCAGGCTTCACCAATCCTGTCGAGCGGGTGATCGGCGTCCCGGAGGGTTCCAGTACCCAACTGCCCTGCACCCTGAACCGGTTCCCCAACACCAGGCCCGTGCGAGGGGCCTGGCTGCGAGGAGACAGGGAGCTGGTATCAATGAATGTCAGCACCAACGGCTGGATGTGGCGGAGCTCCCGGGAGAGCCGCGTCCGAACGCCAAGGTTCCTGAATAAGATAAACATGTCTGTGGTCCTCACAGTCAACACGCTGGGAGACGGGGGAGATTACATCTGCCAACTGGGCCTCCGAAACAGGAACATCTCACGCAAGCTGAGTGTCACCGTGATCCAAGGTGAGGCTGCGGAGGGTGGACTGGGAAAGAGAGGGAGTGTGAGAGAGAGACAGAGAGTGTGAGAGAGAGACAGAGAGTGTGAGAGAGACAGAGTGTGAGAGAGAGAGAGTGTGAGGGAGAGACGGAGAGAGTGTGAGAGAGACAGAGAGTGAGAGAGAGACGGAGAGAGTGTGAGAGAGACAGAGTGAGAGAGACAGAGAGTGAGAGAGAGACAGAGTGTGAGAGAGAGACAGAGAGAGTGTGAGAGAGAGACAGAGAGTGTGAGACAGAGAGTGTGAGAGAGAGAGACAGAGAGTGTGAGAGAGAGAGAGTGTGAGGGAGAGACAGAGTGTGAGAGAGAGAGACAGAGAGACAGAGAGAGTGTGAGAGAGAGAGACAGAGAGTGTGAGAGAGACGGAGAGAGTGTGAGAGAGAGACAGAGAGTGTGAGAGAGACAGAGTGTGAGAGAGACAGAGTGTGAGAGAGAGAGAGTGTGAGAGAGACGGAGAGAGTGTGAGAGAGACGGAGAGAGAGTGAGAGAGAGAGTGTGAGAGAGACGGAGAGAGTGTGAGAGAGACGGAGAGAGTGTGAGAGAGAGAAGAGAGAGAGAGAGAGAGAGAGTGTGAGAGAGAGAGAGTGAGAGAGACAGAGTGTGTGAGAGAGAGACAGAGTGTGAGAGAGAGACAGAGTGTGAGAGAGAGACAGAGTGTGAGAGAGACAGAGTGTGAGAGAGAGACAGAGAGAGTGTGAGAGAGAGAAGAGAGAGAGAGAGTGTGTGAGAGAGACAGAGAGAGTGTGAGAGAGAGACAGAGAGAGAGACAGTGAGAGTGTGAGAGAGACAGAGAGAGTGAGAGAGAGAGAGAGAGAGAGAGAGAGACAGAGTGTGAGAGAGAGACAGAGAGAGTGTGAGAGAGACAGAGAGAATGTGAGAGAGAGAAAGAGAGAGTGTGAGAGAGACGGAGAGAGTGTGAGAGAGAGAAGAGAGAGAGAGACAGAGAGAGTGTGAGAGAGACAGAGAGAGTGTGAGAGAGACAGAGAGAGTGTGAGAGAGAGACAGAGAGAGTGGAGAGAGACAGAGAGAGTGAGAGAGAGAGAGAGAGAGAGACAGAGTGTGAGAGAGAGACAGAGAGAGTGTGAGAGAGACAGAGAGAATGTGAGAGAGAGACAGAGAGAGTGTGAGAGAGACAGAGAGAGTGTGAGAGAGACAGAGAGTGTGAGAGAAACGGAGAGAGTGTGTGAAAGAGAGAGAGGGACAGAGAGAGAGACAGAGAGAGACAGAGAGAGTGTGAGAGAGACTGTGAGAGTGTGAGAGAGAGACACAGAGAGAGTGTGAGAGAGACAGACAGAGAGAGTGAGAGAGAGAAGAGAGAGAGTGAGAGAGAGACAGAGTGTGAGAGAGAGACAGAGAGAGTGTGAGAGAGACAGAGAGAATGTGAGAGAGAGACAGAGAGAGTGTGAGAGAGACGGAGAGAGTGTGAGAGAGAGAGAGAGAGAGACAGAGAGAGTGTGAGAGAGACGGAGAGAGTGTGAGAGAGAGAAGAGAGAGAGACAGAGAGAGTGTGAGAGAAACGGAGAGAGTGTGTGAGAGAGAGAGGGACAGAGAGAGAGAGAGAAACAGAGAAAGTGTGAGAGAAACAGAAAGTGTGACAGAGACGGAGAGAGTGAGAGAGAGAGAGTGTGAGAGAGAGACAGAGAGTGTTGATGGAACCATCAATTCACTAGACACATGCTTTAAGATATGAACAGTGGTTTTAATCTACTTACAACAGAGCCAGCCTGTTCCGCGTTGAATTCTCGATGAACTGAAAAACTGGCTCTGAGCATTGGTATTTATACAGCAGTCCAGGGGGAGGAGTCATGGGCGGAGCCAAGGGTGGAGCCCTGTACAAACTCCTAAGCATTCCCAGCGCTACTCCCCCTAGTGGTCGGGCAACGCAACTGCGCTTACAAATGTATCGTCTCATGTATATACAATACAGTGTGAATTACGGAGTTACATTCACTACATTCACCCCCTACAAAAAAAATCCAGTCCAGCGGGGGTGGTGGTTCATAAATTGAGTCTGTCCGGTGGTCGGACTGTCCGCTGTGATCTGTGGAGCACCAGGGTTGCAGCTACTTGCGGTGGCTGGACGGGTGTTGTGGGTTGGGGTACGATGGCGGACTCCAGGGAAGATCTCGTCCGAGCTCCATACCCGTCTGGTTCGCCTGGGGACTGAGGGCGCTGCGGGGTTAGCCGGTGCGGGCGCGCGGAACAGATGGAGCGAGCTAGTGGGCTCAGTGGGCTCGGGAGCGTGTGGGGGCAGCTGGATTGCGCGGAACCAATGCAGCGAGCTAGTGGGCTCGGGAGCCCGAGGGGGCGGCAAGATCGGGGGTAGGGTGAGGGGTGCATCTGTAGTGATAGAGGGGATGCTGGACCCGGCGGGTGCAAGGTCCCGGAGGGATACGGTGTCCTGACGGCCGTCGGGGAACTCGATGAAGGCGTACTGGTGGTTGGAGTGAAGCAGGCGCACCTTCTCTACAAGGGGGTCGGTTTTGTGCGCCCTGACGTGCTTCCTGAGGAGTACAGGGCCCGGTGTCTTCAGCCATGCCGGGAGAGAGACCCCCGTGGTAGTGCCCCTGGAAAAAATGAAGAGCCTCTCGTGAGGGGTCTGATTGGTCGCTGTGCATAAGAGGGACCTAATAGCGTGGAAAGCGTCTGGGAGGACTTCCTGCCAATGGGAGACTTGGAGATTCCTGGACCAGAGGGTCAGTAGGACGGTCTTCCAGACCGTCGCATTCTCCCTCTCCACCTGCCCGTTCCCCCTGGGGTTGCAGCTGGTAGTCCTGCTCGAGGCAATGCCCTTGTTGAGCAGGTACTGACGCAGCTCGTCGCTCATGAAGGACGAACCCCGGTCGCTGTGTACGTAGCTAGGGAAACCAAACAGGGTGAAGATGCTATGCAGGGCCCTAATGATTGTGTGGGAGGTCATGTCGGGGCACGGAATAGCAAATAGGAAGCGAGAGAACTCATCTATGACGTTTAAGAAGTAAACATTCCTGTTAGTTGAGGGGAGTGGCCCTTTGAAATCGATCGCGAGGCGTTCAAAGGGCCTAGAAGCCTTGACCAGGTGGGCCCTGTCTGGTCTAAAAAAGTGCGGTTTGCACTCCGCACAGATCGGGCAGTCCCTGGTGACCGCTTTTACCTCCTCAGTGGAGAAAGGCAGATTTCGGGCTTTGATGTATGGGAGAGCCGGGTGACCCCGGGTGGCAGAGGTCGTTGTGGATGATTTTCAGGTGGTCGATCTGCGCGCTGGCACACGTCCCGCAGGATAGGGCATCTGGGGGCTTGTTGAGCTTCCCCGGTCGATACTTAATATCGTAGCTATCGGTGGAGTATTCGATCCTCCACCGCAGGATTTAACGTTTTTAATCTTGCCCCTTTGCGAGTTGTCAAACATGAAGGCAACCGATCTTTGGTCGGTGATGAGGGTGAACCTCCTCCCTGCGAGGTAGTGCCTCCAGTAACGAATAGCCTCCACAATGGCTTGTGCTTCTTTTTCGACTGCCGAGTGTCGGAGTTCTGAAGCGGAGAGGGTCCGGGAGAAAAATGCGACTGGTCTCCCTGCCTGATTTAGTGTGGCTGCTAGAGCTACCTCTGAGGCATCGCACTCTACCTGAAAGGGGGTGGATTCATCCACCGCCCGCATGGCCGCTTTGGCGATGTCCTCCTTGATGCAGTTGAAGGCCTGGCGTGCCTCAGCTGACAGGGGAAATAGTGTGGCCTGCATGGAGGAGCTTACAAATGCATGGTCTCATGTATATACAATACAGTGTGAATTACGGAGTTACATTCACCACAAGTGTGAGAGAGAGAGAGACAAAGAGAGTGTGAAAGAGAGACAGAGAGAGTGTGACAGAGACAAAGAGAGCGTGACAGAGAGGGAGGGAGAGAGAGATGTAATATTATGGATAAGCAATTCTGTATGCTAATATGTTCGGCCTCCAACCAGCAGGTGGCAGTAGAACTACACCAGGTGACACTGTAGCCTCAGGGAGTCTGAGTGAGAAGTCCTGGTGGATAGTCGTGTTTTCTCATATTCTAGTTGTTAACAGTTTACAGTTCGTTAGTATTAGTATTGTTTTCTACCCATGTTACAATAATAAAATAAATCTTAAATTGTCACAAACTAGACATTCTTTGGTGCACTGACTTAATCATTGCAACGCACTAGAACGTAACAGAGACAGGGAGAGAGAAAGAGAGAGATAGAGAAAGAAACAGTCTGAGACAGAGATGGAGAGACTGACAGAGAGAGGCAAACAGACAGATAGACCGAGTCAGGGACATACAGAGTGAGAGCCAGTAGAGAGAGAGCCAGTAGAGAGAGAGCCAGTAGAGAGAGAGCCAGAGAGAGAGAGCCAGAGAGCGAGAGCCAGAGAGAGAGAGAGCCAGAGAGAGAGAGCCAGAGAGAGAAAGCCAGAGAGAAAGAGCCAGAGAGAGAGAGCCAGATAGAGAGAGCCAGTAGAGAGAGAGCCAGTAGAGAGAGAGCCAGTAGAGAGAGAGCCAGAGAGAGAGAGCCAGAGAGCGAGAGCCAGAGAGCGAGAGCCAGAGAGAGAGAGCCAGAGAGAGAAAGCCAGAGAGAAAGAGCCAGAGAGAGAGAGCCAGATAGAGAGAGCCAGTAGAGAGAGAGCCAGTAGAGAGAGAGCCAGTAGAGAGAGAGCCAGTAGAGAGAGAGCCAGTAGAGAGAGAGCCAGTAGAGAGAGAGCCAGTAGAGAGAGAGCCAGAGAGAGAGAGCCAGATAGAGAGAGCCAGATAGAGAGAGCCAGTAGAGAGAGAGCCAGTAGAGAGAGAGCCAGTAGAGAGAGTGTGTGAGAGACAGAGATAGAGACAAAGTGAGAGGGAGACCGAGAGAGAGGGAGACCGAGAGAGAGAGGGAGACCGAGAGAGATAGAGAGAGAAACCGCCAGAGAGAGAGAGAGACCGCCAGAGAGAGAGAGAGACAGAGAGAGAGAGAGAGAGAGAGGGAGACCGAGAGACCGAGAGAGAGAGAGAGAGAGACCGAGAGAGAGAGAGAAACCGCCAGAGAGAGAGAGAAAGACCGCCAGAGAGAGAGAGAGAGACCGCCAGAGAGAGAGAGAGACCGCCAGAGAGAGAGAGAGAGACCGCCAGAGAGAGAGAGACAGAGAGAGAGAGCGAGAGAGAGAGACCGCCAGAGAGAGAGAGAGCGAGAGACCGTCAGAAAGAGAGAGAGACAGAGAGAGAGAGAGGTGGACAGTCAGACAGAGAGAGAGACAGAGAGAGAGAGGTGGACAGCCAGACAGAGAGAGACAGAAAGAGAGACAGAGAAATAGACAGAAATAGACAGAGATGGCGACAGAGATGGCGACAGAGATGGCGACAGAGATGGCGACAGAGATGGAGACAGAGATGGAGACAGAGATGGAGACAGAGATGGAGACAGAGATGGAGACAGAGATGGAGACAGAGATGGAGACAGAGATAGAGACAGAGGTAGAGACAGACAGAGAGAGACAGAGACAGACAGAGATAGAGAGAGCGAGACAGAGATAAAGAGAGGCAGCGCCAGATCATAGAATCAACAGTGCAGAAGGAGGCCATTTGGCCCATCGTGTCTGCACCAGCTCTTGGAAAGAGCAGCCTAACTAAGCCCACATCTCCACCTTATCCCCGTAACCCAGTAAACCCACCTAACCTTTTTGGACACTAAGGGCAATTTATCATGGCCAATCCACCTAACCTGCACATCTTTGGACTGTGGGCGGAAACCGGAGCACCCGAAGGAAACCCACGCAGATACAGGGAGAACGTGCAGAGAGAGACTGAGAGACACAGAGAGAAAGAGGCTGAGAGAGAAAGAGGCAGAGAGAGAAAGAGGCATTGAGAGAAAGAGGCAGAGAGAGAAAGAGACACAGAGAAAGAGGCAGAGAAAGAGATACAGATGGACAGAGAGAGAGCGAGAGAGAGACAGGCTGCTGGGTTGCGAGGTTAGGTGGAGGTATGGGCTGAGGTATGGTGAATCTTTCCAAGTGCTGGTGCAGACTCGAAGGGCCGAATGGCCTCCTTCTGCATGTAAATTCTATGATCTATGAGTCCTGAAGATTTAAAGATAGCGATGGCAGTGACAATGCTAGGCATTCAGCTTGAAGACCGGTCTGGTGAACTGCAACCTAAGGTGACCCAGCGCACTAGAAGACCTGGAAGCTACAGATTGAAGAGGTCAGGGGACCCCGCCGTCTTCGGTTCACAGGTTAAGTAGAACAAAATTGCCATTTCTTTAAGCAGCAATTGCGATTCTACCTTTTAGCCCTGGGACTGCAGGCACAGGTGACAGGCTTCTCACATTGTTGTTAAAGGTGCCAGGTCCAAAAGCAGCAGAACAATATAATACCTATGCCTGTGGCAGTGAAGAGCAAAACAGAAGCCAAGATGACCTGTTACACTACTTTGAACGACATTGTTGCATGGAATGTGGCGAAGCATGTGACCGTAATATAGATAGATAGATAGATAGAGAAATACACGGCCCACGACGTTGTGCCGAACTTTTGTCCTAGGTTAATCATAGATCATAGAATTTTGGACACTAAGGACAATTTATCATGGCCAATCCACCCAACCTGCACATCTTTGGACTGTGGGATGAAACCGGAGCATCCGGAGGAAACCCACGCACACACGGGGAGGATGTGCAGACTCCGCACAGACAGTGACCCAAGCCGAAATCGAACCTGGGACCCTGGAGCTGTGAAGCAATTGTGCTATCCACAATGCTACCGTGCTGCACTTAAGAACAAATTAATCTATACTCCATTATTCTACCCTAATCCATGTACCTATCCAATAGCCGCTAACGTTTCCGACTCAACTACTTCCACAGGCAGTACTTTCCATGCCCCACTACCCTCTGGGTAAAGAACCCACCTCTGACATCCCCCCTATATCTTCCACCATTCACCTTAAATTTATGTCCCCTTGTAATGGTTTGTTCCACCCGGGGAAAAAGTCTCTGACTGTCTACTCTATCTATTCCCCGATCATCTTATAAACCTCTATCAAGTCGACCCTCATCCTTCTCTGTTCCAAGCAACATCCTGGTAAATCTCCTTTGCACCTTTTCCAAAGCTTCCACATAGTGCGTATTTGTACCCAGAAAGAAGTGCTTCAATCAGCCTCCACATTGCAATATGCCTTGCGAACGAGGTACCTGCACGCCGAAACAGCGCACTTGCTCAAAAAGGTTTGGCACTGGCGCCATTAGTGCTGTGATGCACGTTATGAAGAAACGTGGCCTCAGTGGGGTGGCCATTTTAAGCGGCCAACAGGAGCTGCCGCCATCTTGTGCCAGAAGTGTGGCAATTGGCATGGGCCATAGCGATGTCCGGCATACGGAAATGTATGTGCCAAGTGTGGCTGGTTCAACCACTTTATAAGCAATATATTTTGTGCCCTGCAATGATGACACAAGATCAGTAAACGCAATTGATGAGATGTCCCTCGATTAATTGTTTTTTGTGGATCTCATCTCAACCGAGGACACCGTCAGCCCGGATATGGAAGCCCAAGAAGTGCTCCTTCCCAGTTCCAATACTGTGGATGACACACCTGACACAATCTAAATCGATGGACGATTCCGGTACTACTGAATGACACATTGATTAAGTGCAAGCTCGATGCGGTTTTGAAAGTCAATCACCTCAGCCTGTCCGATTTGAACCGCCTCAGATTTCAACCAATAGTTTTTGATCGACCAAAATGGCTGATTGAGTATGCGCAGAATGCGATTGAAACGCTGGGGATATGTGAGCTCGAAGCATTGGTGCACAATCGGAGTCACATCGTGCAATTCGCCAGTGTGGACACAAAGAGAGAGTCCATATTAGGAGCGGACGCATGTGAGGCCCTGAACCTGGTTGAGTGGTCTTTCGTTACAGACAGCGAATTGTCCAGCGCATTCTGCAACTCTCAACAAGATGGACTGCATTGATCGAAAACAAGTAAATCTCCACACATGCAATGACAAAGTGAAGGAAGAAATGCAGCAGCCAAATGAAATTCCAGACTTTTGGTCAAGTCTTCAGGAATGTGGACATACTCCGTGGCATGATACAGGAGCACGATGTGCCCACATTAAAGCATCTGCGAGATGTAAACCTTAAATGTTCAGAGTTTGAATAGCCAAGAAGCTTCACTCCGGAGTTTAACTTTGAGCCAAAGGAGTATTTCACCAATAACGTTATTCCGAAAGAATACCAGATGGAATCACGGCCTGGTTAGTTTCAATTCTTTGACGAACCAGAAATCACGGGTTGCACGGGATGCCAGATTGACTGGAAGAAAGGAAGAAATGTCACTCTGCGATCTATTAAGACAAAGACAAAACATCAGGGCAGGAGTACTCGCAAAACGGTTGTGGGAACAATACCAAATGATTTGTTCTTCAATTTCTTCAGTCCTCCTAAAATTTCACAGCATGGACTGTTAAAGAGAAGTTTGCAGCAAAATTGGCAGCTGACTTTGAACTGGGCGGCCTCCTACGTGACTATGTAATTCCATATGCAAAGTCGTACTTCACAGAAGAAGTCTGTGCAGTTGATAGCAACTCGGATGATGAGTACCAAGCTGAGGTCCAGGGAGGCCATGAGTATGATGAGGAATTCACGAGAGCAGAGGGTAAACCAGATGAGTACGGCTATCAAATGTTCGGCAAGTTATTTTGCAGAGAAAATGGCGAGCTCGATGAAAAAGCCGCGAATCCCTGTTCAGATGGTTTGGCAGGAGTGACAAAGTGGTGACCGATGACCCGTCACTGCAACAATCTGGGAAGTCTGGAGGTCTTGAGAAGGCACAGGCAGAAAAAGATAGAGAGACAGAGTGATAGAGAGAGTGACAGAGAGATATTGTGAGAGAAAGGCAGAGAGAGAGACATACACACATACACACACACACACACATAGAGAAACAGAGAGAGAGATAGACAGATCAAGAAAGAAAGAGACAGAGATGGAAAGAAACAGAGCAAAGAGAATGAGAGGCCGAGCGAGACAGACAGAGTGAGAGAGACAAAGTGAAAGATAAATAGAGAGAGAGAGATAGAAAGAAACAGAGAGATAGAAAGAAACAGAGTGAGAGAGTGAGACAGAGAGAGAGAGTGAGACAGACAGAGATGGAGACATACTGAGAGAGACAGATAGTGTATCGGAACTTTGGTGAAGATCTGTTTCTATATTTTTGACCCTGGTCTTGATCTCTCCCTCAGTGAGTGTCAGCGAGCCCGGAATGATCATCATCGGTTCGAACATCTCTCTCAGTTGCCTGATCTCCCATCATTCCCCATCCACCCAGATTCAGTGGAGACACAGCAACATGTCCAGTAAAGGGGGGATTGCACAAGGAAAGGATTCTCTCACCATCAACTTCATCAAGGTCACCAAGCACGAAGCTGGAGTATGGATCTGTGAAATCATTCAAAACAACGCCAGATTGGGAGCAGCAACATTGACCCTCAATGTCACAGGTAAGATACAGAACAAAACTACATCTGCACTGTCCCCATGAAACACTCCCAGGACAGGTACAGCACGGGGTTAGATACAGAGTAAAGCTCCCTCTACACTTTCCCCATCAAACACTTCCAGGACAGGTACAGCACAGGGCTAGATACAGAGGAAAGGTCCCTCTACACTGTCCCCATCAAAAACTCTCAAGACAGGTACAGCACGGGGTTAGATACAGAGTAAAGAACCCTCTGCACTGTCCCCATCAAAGATTCCCAGGAAAGGTACAGCACGGGGTTAGATACAGAGTAAAGCTCCCTCCACACTATCCCCATCACACACTCCCAGGACAGGTACAGCACGGGGTTAGATACAGAGTAAAGCTCCCTCTGCACTGTCCCCATCAAACACTCCCAGGACAGGTACAGCACGGGGTTAGATACAGAGTAAAGCTCCCTCTGCACTGTCCCCATGAAACACTCCCAGGACAGGTACAGTATGGGGTTAGATACAGAGTAAAGCTCCCTCTACACTGTCCCCATCAAACACTCCCAGGACAGGTACAGCACGGGATTAGATACAGAGTAAAGAACCCTCTGCACTGTCCCCATCAAAGATTCCCAGGACAGGTACAGCACGGGGTTAGATACGGACTAAAGCTCACTATACACTATCCCCATCAAACACCCCCAGGACAGGTACAGCACGGGGTTATATACTGAGTAAAGCTCCCTCTACACTGTCCCCATCAAACACTCCCAGGACAGGTACAGCATGGGGTTAGATACAGAGTAAAGCTCCCTCTACACTGTCCCCATCAAACACTCCCAGGACAGGTACAGCACGGTGTTAGATGCGAGTGTCTCTGATTTTGGGAATTATATTGACGTTTTCCTGTTCTGTGTAGAGCCGGTTGTCAGTATCTTTGGGAAGGACAATTTAATCCTGATGATCGGGACATCAGCCTCTTTACTCCTCCTGATTGTCATCTTCACGCTGATTGGCATCTGCCTGGCAAAGAGAGCCAGGAGGCGGGTAAGGGTACCAGGGCAAGGATTGGGCCATTGCTCCCATGCCCATTCTTTGATTCACTGATGCATTTTAACATCCCTCAAGAGAGAGCTATTACTGCCCCCCAAAACCTCTTTCTCTGTATCTAGCTGTCTCACTCTCTCATCTCTCCTTCCTCACTCTCACTCTCGTCTCTCCATCACTCCCTCTCACTCTCTGTCTCTCACTCCCTCTCTCTATCTGTCTCACACTCACTGTTTCTGTCTACCTCTCTCAAAATCCCTGTCTCTCACTCTCTCAGTCTTTCTCTCTGTCTCCCCCTTTCTGTCTCTCCCTCTCTGTCTCTCCATCTACATCTCCATATCACTCTCAATCTCTCCACCCCTGTCTCTCTCTCTCCTCTCTCTCTTGCTGTCTGTTGCTCTGTCTCACTGAGTTTCTCTCTGTCTCTCCCTCACTCTCATCCCTTTCGCTCTGTCACGTTCTCCGTTGCTTGCTGACGCACTCTCTCGCTCTCTCTCTCTTTCTCTCTGTCCCTTTCTCTCTGTCCCTTTCTCTCTCTGTCACTTTCCCCTGTTTCTTTCTCTCTCTCATTGGCTCTCGTTCTTGTCATGTTCTGTGGACAGGCCAAAGTGAATGATGAACTACAGAACATACAGTGTAAATAATTTATTATGAAACACATGCGTGATAAGATAACTAGGATAAAGAAAATAATAAACTACGAACACTAATTAACTATTGTAGAACTACTGAAAAATATGTCTATCCACCAACACAATTTACATCCAACTCCCCAGCTACAGGGTTATGTGGTGGGTTTACACTGCCACCTAGTGGTCGGAGGTCATGCTTAACATTATGTACAAACTTGCTTTTGGTATCATATCGGCATTAGAAATATTTAATTGAGCGATGGAACAAATAATAGAAGGTCTTGAAGATGTCAGAGTATATGTTTATGATATCATCACATGGTCAGCGACTCAAGAAAAACACAACTCAAGACTTCAAGTAATGCATTTTGGTAGGTCTAACGTAGAGGGGAAATATATCGTAAATGGCAAAACTCTTAGGAATGTAGAAAGTTAGAGAGATCTGTGCGTGCATGTCCACAGATCTTTGAAAGTGGCAACACAAGTGGACAAGGTAGTCAAGAAAGCATACGGAATGCTTGCCTTCATTGGACAGGACATTGAGTATTAAAAACTGTCATGATACAGTTGCATAGAACCTTGGTAAGGCCGCACTTGGAATATTGCGCACAATTCTGGTCGCCACATTGCCAGAAGGATGTGGAGGCTTTGGAGAGGGTGCACAGGAGGTTTACCAGCCTGGTCGGGAGGGTATTAGCTATGTGGAGAGGCTGAACAGACTCGGACTGTTTTCATTAGAAAGACAGAGGTTGAGGGGTGACCTGATAGATGTCTGCAAGATTATGAGGGGCATGGATAGAGTGGATGGGCAGGAACTCTTTCCCAGGGTGGAGGGGTCAGTGAACAGGGGCATATGTTTAAGTTCCGTGGGACAAAAGTTTAGAGGAGATGTGCGAGGCAGTTCTTTTACGCAGAGGGTGGTGAGTTCCTGGAACACGTTGCCAGGGAAGGTTGTGGAAACAGATACATTAACGGCGTTCAAAAGGCATTTTGGCAAGCACATGGATAGGATGGGTATAGAGGGATAGAGCACAAGGAAGTGCTGAGGGTTTTGGTATTATGACCGGTACAGGTTTGGAGGGCCGAAGGGCCTGTTCCTGTGCTGTACTGTTCTTTTTTTTCGTTCTAATGCAACGAGTAGAGAGGTTTGGTTTAAAACTCAATAGACCAAATGTCAATTTGGTATCCACAAACTCACCTTTTTAGGTGACCAGATTTCAGCTCAAGGTGTGCAGCCAGACACCGAGAAGGTTGCAGCCGTCAACAAGGTGTCTTCCCCCAAAGACAAGAAAGCGGTTCTTAGACTGCTAGGCGTGGTAAACTTTCTGGGAAAGCTCATTCCAAATTTATCATCATGTACAACGGCTCTGAGACGGCGAGTACAGAAAAATGTTGTATTCACATGGCTGAAGAACACGCGAAGGAGTGGTCTGACTTAATGACAGCACTCACCACAGCACCAGTTCTGTCTTTCATCAATCCTAAGAATGAAACAAAGGTATCCACAGATGCTAGCCAGGACGGCATAGGAGCTGTGTTAGTTCAGCAAACATCTGATGGGTAATGGCAAACGATGGTTTATGCGTCAAAAGCAATGACACCGACTGAGCAGCGCTATGCGCAAATCAAAACATAATGTTTGGGTTTCCTCACTGGAATGGACGAGTTCCACAACGATGTGTCCGGGTTACTCACCTTTACCGTGGAGACGGATCATCGTTCTCTCGTATCCATCATCAAGAAAACTTTTAATGATATGTCTCCGAGACTCCAACGTATGATAATAAAACTCCAAAGGTATGACTTTGAGCGAGTCTACACACCGGGTAAATACTTTGTTGTAGCCGATGCACTGTCGCGTGCAACTGAGGAATATACAGGATCGACCGACGTTGTCCAGGCCATCGAAGCTCAAGCAACCCTGATAGCAGAATGTCTACCTCTCTCTGATGAGAAAATGAAATTAATTAAAGAGGAAACAGCCAAGGATGACACAATTCAGCGTGGGCTGAAGTACATGCGAGATGGTGGCTCAAAGGAACTTGTTCCAGCTACAGGAACATTCGAGCGGATCTGAGCAGCATGAACGGATTCCTGCTTAGACAAGGCCGGATTGTAATTCCAGCTTCGATAAGGAACATGATCCTCAGCAAGGTACATGAAGGCCATCTGGGGATGGAAAAGTGCAAACGAAGAGCTCGTCAATCAGTATATTGGCCAGGTATCATGAGGATACCTGCCAATCATGCGAAAACTGCCAACATTACCACTCACAGCAGCAAAAGGAGGCACTTACGATGCATGACCTTGCAAAGACTCCATGGTCAAAGGTTGACATTGACCTGTTTTACTTCCATGGAAATGATTATTTTCGAACCATAGATGACTTCTCAAACTACCCCGAGGTGATTAAACTGCTCAATTCCAGTTCGAAAGCGGTCATAAAAGCCCCCACAACCCAAAGATGTGCAGGGCAGGTGGATTGGCCGCGCTAAATTGCCCCTTAATTGGAAAAAGTAATTGGGTACTCTAAATTTATTTTTTAAAAAGGAGGGTTATTGGCTTACGGGGATAGGGTGGAAGTGAGGGCTTAAGTGGATCTGTGCAGACTCGATGGGCTGAATGGCCTCCTTGTGAGCTGTATGTTCTATGTCTATGTCTAAAGGCCAGGGAATCCACAATGAACAGTAGGATGTTAGGACAGAGGACCAGAGGGGCCTTGGGGTGCATGTCCACAGATCCCTGAAGGCAGCAGGACAGGTAGATAAGGTGGTTAAGAAGGCAGATGGAATACATGCCTTTATTAGCTGGAAATGGGAGATGATGATGGGAGCTGGATAAAACATTGGTTGGGCCATAGCTACAGTACTGTGTGAAATTCTGGTCACCACACTATAGGAAGGATGAGATGACAGTGGAGAGAGAGCAGAGGTGATTCGCCAGGGTGTTGCCTGGGTTGGAGCGTTTCAGCTATGAAGAGGGATGGTTAGGCTGGAGAGAAAATGCTGGAAAATCCCAGCAAGTCTGGCAAAGCTTTGACAAAGGGTCACCTGGACTCGAAACGTTAGCTCTTTTCTCTCCGTACAGATCCTGCCAGACCTGCTGAGGTTTTCCAGCATTTTCTCTTTGGTTTCAGATTCCAGCATCCGCAGGAATTTGCTTTTATCCGGGTTAGGCTGGGAGATCAGAGGGGATTTGAGGAGAAGCCTTTTCACCCAGAGGTTGGTGGGAATCTGGAACTCGCTGCCTGAGAGGGTTAGAGAGGCGGAAACCCTCACAACATTTAAGGAGCATTTAAATGAGCATTTGAAAAGCCACAGTGTGCAAGATAATAGACCAAATGCTGGAAAATGGGATTGGGATAGCTGCTTGATGGCCAGCACTGACACGATGGGCCGAAGGGCCTCGTTCTGTGCTATATGAGCTTTATTCTTTGAGAAAGTAACCCTCTATTCTTATCTTTTCAGGCTGGGCCCCAGAGGACAGTACACTGCTTGAACCTGGGATCATCCTTTGTAGCCAACTAGAATGTTTTGAATCTTCCTCCTCCAGTCCCTCCTCCATGATTGGCCACATCCCCACCGCTCACATGCCAACCCTCCAATCAGGAGTGCGGCCGGCCAGGGCAGCACGGTAGCTCAGTGGGTTCGCCCGGTAGCCTCACGGCACCGAGGTCCCAGGTTCGAATCCCAGCTCTGGGTCACTGTCCATGTGGAGTTTGCACATTCTCCCCGTGTTTGCGTGGGTTTGACCCCCACAACCCAAAAGATGTGCAGGGCAGGTGGATTGGCCATGCTAAATTGCCCCTTAATTGCTCAAACTTAATTGGGTACTCTAAATTTATGAAAAAAAAGGAGTGCAGCCGGCCTCAAGCGCCTTCCACAGAAGCGAACGTTAGTCATGCGGACCATGTGATGCGCCATGGGATACCCCCTTACCCTGTCCATCCGCACTATGTGGCCCATCCCCACTACGTAGCACGTCCCCCCCTTACCCGGCCCATCCCCACTATGTGGTACATCCCCCCTTACCCTGCCCATCCCCACTATGTGGTACATCCCCCCTTACCCTGCCCATCCCCACTATGTGGCACATCCCCCCTTACCCGGCCTATCCCCACTATGTGGTACATCCCCCCTTACCCGGCCTATCCCCACTATGTGGCACATCCCCCCCTTACCCGGCCCATCCCCAATATGTGGCACATCCCCCCTTACCCGGCCCATCCCCACTATGTGGTACATCCCCCCTTACCCTGCCCATCCCCACTATGTGGCACATCCCCCTTTACCCGGCCCATCCACACTATGTGGCACGCCCCCCCTTACCCTGCCCATCCGCACTATGTGGCCCATCCCCCCTTACCCGGCCCATCCCCAATATGTGGTACATCCCCCCTTGCCCTGCCCATCCCCACTATGTGGTACATCCCCCCTTACCCTGCCCATCCCCACTATGTGGTACATCCCCCCTTACCCTGCCCATCCCCACTATGTGGCACATCCCCCCCTTACCCTGCCCATCCCCACTATGTGGTACATCCCCCCCTTACCCGGCCCATCCCCACTATGTGGCACATCCCCCCTTACCCTGCCCATCCCCACTATGTGGTACATCCCCCCCTTACCCGGCCCATCCCCACTATGTGGTACATCCCCCCCTTACCCGGCCCATCCCCACTATGTGGCACATCCCCCCCCCTTACCCTGCCCATCCCCACTATGTGGTACATCCCCCCCTTACCCGGCCCATCCGCGCTACACGAGCAGGCAACCCCGGGCATCCCCACTCCACGTTTCGTGCCCGAGCTCCGATCTAGACCGACGCCACCCCCCCCCCCCCCCCCACCCTCCTCATCACGCCGTCCCATTTCCCCACAGTGCGTTTGACATCTTCCTGGGATGTTTAACTCATTTCCTCGTGAGGTTTGTCGCCCCTGATGAGTCTCCGCAGCGTCTGGCTCAGGTTTCCGAGTTTCTTTCAAGCCATGCAAAGCAGCCTTTGTGGATTCCGCCCTCGCCTTGCGCTTTGTGCTCTAAGGCTCCCGCTCTCTCTTTAGTTCCCGTGCACAACGGGAATGATGCAACAGATAATCCGCTTCGATCAGCATGGATCCCCGACCTGGAGGGGAATCAAATGTAGCTTAATGTGCGAGTGTGGGCCTCAAGAATTAATGCTTTTGAATGTTTAATAAAGTATTGAACATTGTGGCAGCGTTGTTTATAGAGTTTTTTACCTGTTGCACAGTAGCTTGCTTGTCACGATGGTCCACATCTCTCGAGAATTCTTTCACGGGATTTGCGGCGTTTATTGTTCATCCCTAATTGCTCCTTGTGAAAGTGGTGGGTAGGCCTCCATCTCATCTTGAACCCACTGCAGTCCCCGTGTGGTGTGGTGTGAAATCCAGGAATTCAGTCTGGCGACAGTGAAGGAATGGCCGATATGTTTCCCAGTCGGGCTGGTGTGTGTGGGGCTCGGAGGGGAACTTGCAGGCGGTGGGCATTCCCCATGTGTATGTTGCCCCCCAACCCGCACCCTTGTCCTTCTAGACGATAGATGTGGTGGGTTGGGAAGGTGCTAGCAAGGGAGCCTTGGTGAGTGGCTGCCATGTGTCTTGTAAATGGTTGTGGTAGTATGACTAGGGGTATTATGGTACTTGGAAGTGTGAGCTGCCATTGATGCAGAGGACTCGCTGCCCATTGGCCCAGGTATGTCATGTGCCTCTCAGCCGATTGGCTGAGAGGTAGGTAGCTCCACCTACGAAGCTGAGTATAAGAACCCGTGGTCCCCAGCAGTCTGCCATTCTTCTGTACGTCTGCTGCCGGGTCTACTTCTTGTGTATTAAAGCCTATCGTTTGGACTTTATCTACGTTTCATGTCCATTGATTGTGCATCAATTTAATACACAAGATTTTAAAGGATGGAGCTTTGCATCGAGCCGGAGTGTCTTTGACTCAGCCCTCACGCAGCAAATGCAACAGCAGCATTTAAGCATCGGCTGGCTTGCTTCAATAGTTACCTGAGCACAGCGGTAAATGTCCCGACGAGGGAACAGAAATTGCACATCCTCCACTCGTGCGTCGGCACCGCCGTGGACACACTCATAGAGGACACGACAGACTACGACACGGCCATGGACTTGCTCAAAGGACATTTCATACGGCCGGTGAACCAAGTCTACGCTCGGCACTTACTGGCCACGAGGCAGCAACTTCCTGGTGAGTCTCTGGATGAATTTTACCGGACCCTCCTCGTGCTGGGGAGGAACTGCGGCTGCCCCGAGGTTTCTGCTGCCGAGCATACCGAATCAGAGACGCTTTCGTTGCAGGTATGCAGTCCTCGCAGATCCGCCAAAGACTGTTGGAGAGAGAGACTTTAAGCCTTACGGAGGCACGGGCCCTCGCCTCCTCCCTAGACGTCGCTAATCGTAAAGCCCGCGCGTTCGCCCCCGACCGCGCGGCGGCCCCCTGGGCAGCGATGGACACAACCTCCCTCACCCCTACGGACGCGGACCCCTCCCAGGTCTGCGCCGCAGGGCGCCCCGAAAAACCCACGGGTCCCCGCTGCTATTTTTCTGGCCAGGCAAAGCACCCCCGCCAGCGCTGCCCGGCCCGCTCCGCAATCTGTAAAGGCTGCGGCAAGAAGGGCCACTTTGCGGCCGTCTGTCAATCAAAAGCGGTCGCAGGTCCTCCCCCCGGCACTCAGGGGTCCCGTGTGGCCCGCGGATCTCGCTGCCCCCACCCCCCACCGCCACGTGCGATCCCCGGGCGCCGCCATTTTGGCCCCCGACTCCACGTGCGATCCCCGGGCGCCGCCATTTTGGCCCCCGACTCCACGTGCGATCCCCGGGCGCCGCTATTTTGTCCACCCCCCACCATGTTAAGCCGACGGGTGGCACCATCTTGGACCGAGGACCCCGCAGGTGACTACTCTCTGCCGGATGACGACTCGGAGTTTCTGCCACGACTCGCCTCAGTCACATTGGACCAGTCGCGGCCTCGCACCCTATCCACAGCAACCACAAAGATCCTCCTCAACGGCCACGAGACAAGCTGCCTGCTGGACTCCGGGAGCACAGAGAGTTTTGTCCGCCCCGCCACGGTAAGACACTGCGCTCTTCCTGTTTATCCAGTCAAACAAAAAATCGCTCTGGCCTCCGGATCTCACTCGGTACAGATCACGGGGTGCTGCATAGCGGACCTCACAGTCCAGGGGAGGGAGTTTAAAAATTACAAGCTCTTCGTCCTTCCCCACCTCTGTGTGGCAGCACTCCTGGGGTTAGATTTCCAGTGCAACCTCCAGAGCTTAACATTCAAATTCGGCGGCCCTATGCCCCCCCCCCCCCCCCCCCCCCCCCGTTCTGTCTGCAGTCTCGCGACCCTCAAGGTCGATCCCCCATCCTTGTTTGCAAACCTCACCCCAGATTGCAAACCCGTCGCCACCAGGAGCAGACGGTACAGTGCCCAGGACCGGACCTTCATCAGGTCCAAAGTCCAACGGCTTCTGAAGGAAGGGGTTATCGAGGCTAGCAACAGCCCTTGGCGAGCACAAGTGCTGGTGGTAAAGACCGGGGAGAAAATAGGATGGTCATAGACTACAGTCAGATCATCAACAGGTTTACGCAGCTGGACGCGTACCCTCTCCCCCGTATCTCCGACCTGGTCAACAGGATCGCGCAGTACAAGGTCTTCCCCACGGTGGACCAGCTTCCCATCTGCGCGAGTGACCGAAAGTACACTGCGTTCGAAGTGGATGGGCGACTCTACCACTTTTTAAGGGTTCCCTTCGGTGTCACAAACGGGATCTCGGTCTTCCAACGGGTGATGGACCGAATGGTCGACCAATACGGTTTACAGGCAGCCTTCCCGTATCTTGATAATGTCACCATCTGTGACCACGATCAGCAGGACCACGACACCAACCTCCGAAAATTCCTCCCAACCGCAAAGCTCCTGAACCTGACCTACAACAAGGACAAATGCGTGTTTAGCACCGACCGTCTAGCCATCCTCGGCTACGTAGTGCGTAACGGAGTGATAGGCCCCGATCCCGAACGCATGCGCCCCCTGATGGAGCTCCCCCTTCCCAACTCCCTCAAAACCCTCAAGCGCTGTTTGGGCTTCTTTTCATATTACGCCCAGTGGGTCCCCAATTACGCCGACAAAGCCCGTCCCCTCATCCAATCAGCCACATTTCCTCTGTCGATGGAGGCCCGCCAGACCTTTAGCCACATCAAAGCGGATATCGCAATGGCCACGATGCATACTATCGATGAGTCCCTCCCCTTCCAGGTCGAGAGCGACGCGTCCGATGTAGCTCTGGCAGCCACCCTCAACCAAGCGGGCAGACCCGTGGCCTTTTTCTCCCGTATCCTGCACGCTTCCGAAATCCGCCACTCCTCGGTCGAGAAGGAAGCACAGGCCATAGTAGAAGCTGTGCGACATTGGAGGCACTATCTGGCCTGCAGGAGGTTCACCCTCCTAACAGACCAACGGTCAGTGGCCTTCATGTTCGACAGCGCACAGAGGGGCAAGATAAAGAACGACAAGATCTTGCGGTGGAGGATCGAACTGTCCACCTACAACTACGACACCTTGTATTGTCCTGGGAAGCTAAACGAGCCTCCCGATGCCCTGTCCTGCGGCACCTATGCCAACGCACAAGTGGACCGCCTCCGAACCCTCCACGCGGACCTCTGCCACCCGGGGGCACCCGCTTTTTCCACTTTATAAAGACCCGCAGCCTGCCCTACTCCATCGAGGAGGTCAGGACAGTGACCAGGGAATGCCACATCTGCGCGGAGTGCAAACCGCATTTCTACCGCACCGAACAAGGGCATTTTATAAAGGCTTCCCGCCCCTTTGAAGGTCTCAGCATGGACTTCAAAGGTCCCCTCCCCTCCAACAACTGCAACACGTACTTCCACAACGTGATTGACGAGTACTCCCGTTTCCCTTTCGCCATCCCCTGCCCCAACATGACCACAACCACCATCATTAAAGCCCTCCACACCATTTTCTCCCTGTTCGGATTCCCCGCTTACATTCATAGTGATCGGGGGTCCTCCTTTATGAGTGACGAACTGCGTCAATTCCTGCTCAGCAGGGGCATCGCCTCCAGCAGGACGACCAGTTACAACCCCCGGGGTAACGGACAGGTCGAGAGGGAGAACGGTACAGTCTGGAAGACTGTCCTGCTGGCCCTACGGTCCAGAAATCTCCCAGACTCCCACTGGCAAGAGGTCCTCCCAGATGCCCTCCATTCTATCCGGTCACTCCTCTGTGCCTCCACTAACCAAACGCCTCACAAACTCCTTCTAGTTTTTCCCAGGAAGCCTTCCTCAGGGACCCCGCTCCCGACCTGGCTGGTTACCCCTGGGCCCATCCTGCTCCAGAAACACGTGCGGGTGCACAAGTCGGACCCGTTGGTCGAAAGAGTCCAGCTACTCCACGCAAACCCGCAGTACACGTATGTGGAGATCCCGACGGGCGACAGGGCACGGGCTCCCTACGGGACCTGACACTCGCCAGATGCCACCTCCCCCCCCCCTCCCCCCCGGCGCCAGCACCCACAAACCCCCCCCAACCCCAACTGTCCCCAGCAGGCGCCCCCTCCTGGCCCCACCGACACCTACACACACGCGGCCCAGCGGACAGGACGACCCTCCCCCGGCCTGGCCCCCGCTAGCTCCAACTCGGGGTATGGACGCAAGATCAGGATCATCGCTCCCAGAGTCACGGACAACCACCGCTCCAACATCGCCGGCACAGCTACGCAGGTCAAACAGGACGTCCAAGGCACCCGATCAGCTGATCGAATCCATGTGACCTGCTGATGGACTCTTGTTTTTTTTTGTCTGTTCTCCATTTTTTTTCTCCACTCCCATTTTTCCACACTGTACATAGTTTTGTTCTGTATTTTGTACATAATTGCGGACCAGTGGACAGCCATCAATGCAATGGTGTGACCTAACATCTCTAGTCATACTACCGGTCTCTCACGTACTCACGGGACACGCACCCCCCCCCCCCCCGCCATGTCCGCGTTCCCCGTACACCACCCCCCCCACCCCGGTTCCTTTTTCAACGGGGTGAATGTGATAGTATGACTGGAGGTATTAAGGTACCTGGAAGTTTGAGCTGCCATTGGTGCAGAGGACTCGCTGCCCATTGACCCAGGTATGTCATGTGCCTCTCAGCCGATTGGTTGAGAGGTAGGTAGCTCCGCCTATGAGGCGGGGTATAAGAACCCGTGTTCCCCGGCAGTCTGCTGTTCTTCTGTACGTCTGCTGCCAGGTCCACTTCTTTTATATTAAAGCCTATCGTTCGGACATTATCTACGTTTCGTGTCCATTGATTGTGCATCAATGGTACACACGACTGCCACTGTGCGTCGGTGGTGGAGCTGACAGGAATAGGGAAGGTAGTAGGGCTGGAAGAGGGTACAGAGACAGGGATGGGATGAAGGGGCTGCTGGAGGTTGCAGAGAGAGGAAAGGGCTGGGGAGGTTGCAGGGATAGGAAGGGGTGTAGGGGCTGAAGAATGTTACAAGGATCAGGAGGATTGTCGGGTATGGAGGAGGCTGTTGAGATAGGGAGAGTTGGCAGGGATGGAGAAGATACCAAAGATAGGAAGGTGTGTAGGGCTGGGGGACGTTATAGTGATAGGGAGGGATGTAAGGGGCTGGAGGGAGTTACAAAGATAGGCAGGGTTTTCAGGCCTGGAGGAGGTTGCAGTGCTGTGAAGCGCTATGGGAGCTGGAGTATGCTACAGAGATAGGGGTGGATTTGTGGGGGGCTGGAGGAGGTTACAGAGATAATGCAGGGTCATGGGGTTGGAGGAGGTTACAGTGATAGGGAGGGTCATGGGGCTGGAGGAGGTTACAGAGATAAGGCAGGGTCATGGGGCTGGAGGAGGTTACAGAGATAGGGAGGCGTGTAGGGGCTGGAGGAGGTTACAGAGATAGGGGGGATGTTGGGGCTGGAGGAGGTTACAGAAGTAGGGAGGGGTGTTGGAACTGGAGGAGGATACAGAGATAGGGAGGGGTGTTGGAACTGGAGGAGGTTACAGTGATAGGGAGGGTCATGGGGCTGGAGGAGGTTACAGTGATAGGGAGGGTCATGGGGCTGGAGGAGGTTACAGTGATAGGGAGGGTGTAGGGGCTGGAGGAGGTTACAATGATAGGGAGGGTCATGGGGCTGGAGGAGGTTACAGAGATAGGGAGGGTCATGGAGCTGGAGGAAGTTACAGTGATAGGGAGGGGTGTAGGGCTGGAGGAGGTTACAGAGATAGGGAGGGTCATGGAGCTGGGGGTGGTTACAGAGTTAGGGAGGGTCATGGGGCTGGAGGAGGTTACAGTGATAGGGAGGGTCATGGGGCTGGAGGAGGTTACGGAGACAGGGAGGGTCATGGGGCTGGAGGAGTTTACAGAGATAGGGAGGGTTGTAGGGGCTGGAAGAGGTTACAGAGATAGGGAGGGGTGAAGGAGCTGGAGGAGGTTACAGAGATCGCGAGGGGTGTAGGGACTGGAGGAGGTTACAGAGATGAGGTAGGGTCATGTGGCTGGAGGAGGTTACAGTGATAGGGAGGGGTGTTGGGGCTGGAGGAGGTTACAGAGATAGGGAGGGTCATGGGGCGGGAGGAGGTTACAGAGATGTTTAGGGTCATGGGGCTGGAAGAGGTTACAGAGATAGGGAGGGTCATGGGGCTGGAGGAGGTTACAGTGATAGAGAGGGTCAATGGGCTGGAGGAGGTTACAGAGATAGGGAGGGTTGTTGGGGCTGGTTGAAGTTGCGTATCCAGGGAAGTGTGATGAATGGTATCAGTAACTGCTGTAATTTTACCTTACCTTTAATACATTGGCCCTTTAAGACCGGTCTTGGAACCATGGGGGACTCTGCCTCTGGCTTCGCCCCCAGGAAACGGTATATAAGATGCGGCTCACTCGGCAGCGTGTGATGATCACACTTCTCGGCTGCTGTTCAGTTCTCTGATGATTAAAGCCTTTGAATTACCGATCTTCTCTCCTGTGTCGTAATTGAGGGTATCTCAATTTAATCATCAGACACATCAAGATGGACAGCGCTCTAAAGCCGGAGAAGCTCAACCTGGACGCTCGGTCGTCGGAGGCCCCAGAAATGTTTAAATATTGGCTCCGTTGCTTTGAGGACTATCTTGACTCCTCAGCAACTGATGTCGACAGCGCTCGCAAGCTGAGATTACTACATGCCCGGGTGGGCCACCGACTCTCCTCCGTGATCGAGGACGCTACGACCTACGAAACTGCGGTCGAGATACTGAAGAAACGCTTCGTGAAGCTGATTAATGAGGTACACGCCAGCCATTTGCTCCCAACCTGCAGCCAGCGTTCCGGGGAAACTCTGGACGAGTACGTGGAGAGACTCACTGCGCTCGCGAGGAACTGCAACCATAAAGCAGTGACGGCAGAAGCCCACATGAACTTGCCCATTCGCGATGCCTTTGTGTCCGGTATCAGGTCCGACAGCGGCTCCTAGAAGACGGGGAAAAGGTTCTCGAATGCACGGTAACGCTCGCCTCTTCCCTAGAAACGGCCGACCGTAACCTCCGTACATACTCCGCGGACCTTGCGAACCCCTCTCGATCCCCTCTAGACTCGGCCACGCTACAGGCCTGGGCCACGCGCCGATCCGCTCACTCCGGGGGTTCCCCCTGCTATTTCTGTAGGCAAGGCCAGCACCCACGTCAGCGTTGCACGGCCAGCTCTGTGGGAAGAAAGGGCACTTCGCTAAAGTCTGCCTGGCTGGGCCCAAAGGCCGCAAACAAAATCCTCACCAGGCGCAGAAATCAAGCTCCCGGCCTCACAGGCACCACAACGCGGCCGCGCGGTGGCCGGACACGCCCACTTCCGACGCGTCATCGACCTTGTGCGAGTCATGGGAGTGGCCATCTTGGCGGCGGCCATCTTCGAACCCCGACACGTGCGACCGACGGTGGCGGCCATTTTGTGACTCCAGGTGGCCATTTTGTGAGTCCGACTTAACCGAGGACTCTGACTACCCGCAACTAGGAGCGATCACGCTCGATCAATCACGGGCAACGCACCTGTGGAACTCAATGATGCGGGTGCGAATCAACGGCCACGACACTCCCTGCCTATTCGACTCCGGGAGCATGGAGAGCTTTATCCATCCAGACACGGTAAGGCGCTGCTCTCTGTGCACCCACCCCGCCTCCCAAACTATCGCTCTCGCCTCTGGGTCCCATTCGGTTCAAGTCACGGGGTATTGTGTCGCTGACCTCGCAATTCAAGGCGCTGAATACACCCGTTTTAAACTCTACATCCTCCCTGACCTCTGCGCCCCCCTGCTGCTCGGTCTGGACTTTCAGTGCAGCCACCGGAGCCTGACACTGAAGTTCGGCGGACCCCTGCCCCCACTCACGGTATGCAGCCTGGCGACACTCAAAGTTGCACCAACCCCCCTCTTCGCGAACCTCACTCCCGACTGTAAGCCCGTCACCACCAGGAGTCGCCGGTACAGTACCCAAGACATGACTTTTATCAAGTCAGAGGTTCAGCGGCTACTAAAAGAGGGGGTCATAGAGGCCAACAACAGCCCTTGGAGGGCTCAAGTATTGGTAGTCCACTCCGGGGAAAAGCAACGAATGGTAGTGGATTATAGCCAGACCATAAACCGCTTTACGCAACTCGATGCGTACCCACTTCCCCGCTGATGGAACCATCAATTCATGAGACACGTGCTTTCAGATATGAACAGTGGTTTTAATCTACTTACTTCAGAGCCAGCCTGTTACCCGTTGAACTCACAATGAACTCAGGCTGGCTCTGGACACGGTTATTTATACAGCAGTCTAGGGGGAGGAGTCATGGGCGGAGCCAAGGGTGGAGCCCTGTCCAAACTCCTGAGCATTCCCAGAGCTGCTCCCCCTAGTGGTCGGATAACGCTACTGCGCTTACAATCGTATTGGTAAATACAGGGTGAATTACCAAGTTACATTCACCACATTCACCCCCTGCAAAAAAATCAAGTCTGGCGGGGGTGGTGGTCTACAAAGTAAGTCTGTCCGGTGGTCGAACTGTCCGCTGTGATCTGCGGAGCACCGGGGTTGCAGCCTCTTGCGGTGGCTGGATGGGTGTTGTGTGCTGGGGTACGATGGCGGACTCCAGGGAGGGTTGTGTCCGAGCTTCATACTCTCCTGGTTCGACCGGGGACTGGGGGCGCTGGGGGCTGGCCGGCGCGGGTGCGCGGGACTGGTGGAGCGAGCTCGTGGGCTCAGGAGCGTGAGGGGGTGGCAGCATGGGGTGTAGGGTGAGGGGACCTTCTGTGGGGGTAGAGGGGGCGCTGGATCCGGCGGGTGCCAGATCCCGGAGGGATACTGTGTCCTGGCGGCCGTCAGGGAACTCGACGAAGGCGTACTGGGGGTTAGAGTGGAGCAGGTGCACCTTCTCAACAAGGGGGTCGGTTTTGTGCGCCCTGACGTGTTTCCTCAGGAGTACCGGGCCCGGTGTCCTCAGCCACGCCGGAAGTGAGACACCCGTGGTAGTACCCCTGGAAAAAATGAAGAGCCTCTCGTGAGGGGTCTGATTGGTCGCTGTGCACAAAAGGGACCTAATAGCGTGGAGCGTGTCTGGAAGGACTTCCTGCCACTGGGAGACTTGGAGCTTTCTAGACCGGAGGGTCAGTAGGATGGTCTTCCAGACCGTCGCGTTCTCCCTCTCCACCTGCCCGTTCCCCCTGGGGTTGTAGCTGGTAGTCCTGCTCGAGGCAATGCCCTTGTCGAGCAGGTACTGACGCAGCTCGTCGCTCATGAAGGACGAACCCCGGTCGCTGTGTACGTAGCTGGGGAAACCAAACAGGGTGAAGATGCTATGCAGGGCCCTAATGACTGTGTGGGAGGTCATGTCGGGGCGCGGGATAGCAAATGGGAAACGGGAGAACTCATCTACGACGTTTAGAAAGTAAACGTTCTTGTTAGTTGAGGGGAGTGGCCCTTTGAAATCAATCACGAGACGTTCAAAGGGCCTAGAAGCCTTGACCAGGTGGGCCTGTCTGGTCTATAGAAGTGCGTTTTGCACTCTGCACAGATTGGGCAGTCCCTGGTGACCGCTTTTACCTCCTCGTTGGAGAAAGGCAGGTTTCGGACTCTGATGTAGTGGGCGAGCCGGGTGACCCCCGGGTGGCAGAGGCCGTTGTGGATGACTTTCAGTCGGTCAATCTGCGCGCTGGCGCATGTCCCGCGGGATAGGGCATCCGGAGGCTCGTTGAGCTTCCCGGGTCGATACTTAATATCGTAATTATAGGTGGAGAGTTCGATCCTCCACCGAAGAATCTTATCATTTTTATTTTGCCCCTTTACGAGTTATCAAACATAAAGGCAACCGATCTTTGGTCGGTGATGAGGGTAAACCTCCTACCTGCGAGGTAGTGCCTCCAGTAACGGATAGCCTCCACAATGGCTTGTGCTTCTTTCTCGACTGAGGAGTGTCGGAGTTCTGAAGCAGAGAGGGTTCGGGAGAAGAATGCGACTGGTCTCCCTGCCTGATTTAGTGTGGCTGCTAGAGCTACCTCTGAAGTGTCGCTCCAACCTGGAATGGAGTGGATTCATCCACCGCCCGCAAGACCGCTTTGGCGATGTCCTCCTTGATGTAGTTGAAGGCCTGTCGTGCCTCAGCTGACAGGGGAAATCGTGTGGCCTTAAAGAGTGGACGGGCTTTGTCCGCATATTGAGGGACCCACTGGGCGTAGTAGGAGAAGAAGCCCAAGCACCGTTTGAGGGCCTTGGGGCAATGAGGGAGAGGGAGTTCTAAGAGGGGTCCGGGTCGGGGCCCAGGACTCCGTTTTCCACGACATAGCCGAGGATGGCTAATCTGGTTGTGCGGAAAACGCATTTCTCCTTGTTGTACGTGAGATTCAGTTTCTGTGCCGTCTGGAGAAAACGGTGGAGGTTGGCATCGTGGTCCTGCTGGTCATAGCTGCAGATGGTGACATTGTCCAAGTACGGAAACGTGGCCCGCAGCCCGTACTGGTCCACCATTCGGTCCATTGCTCGTTGGAATACCGAGACCCCATTAGTGACGCCGAAGGGGACCCGGAGGAAATGGAAGAGGCGGCCATCGGCCTCGAATGCCGTGTAGTGGCGGTCCTCCGGGCGGATTGGGAGCTGGTGGTATGCAGACTTCAGATCCACCGTGGAGAAGAGCCGGTACTGGGTGATCTGATTTACCACATCTGCAATCCTGGGGAGGGGATACGCGTCGAGGAGCATAAATCTATTTATGGTCTGACTATAGTCGACAACCATGCGGAATTTTTCCCCCGTCTTAACGACCACCACCTGAGCTCTCCAGGGACTATTGCTGGGCTCTATAATCCCCTCACTGAGAAGCCTTCGGACCTCTGCTCTGATAAATACCCTATCCTGCAGGCTGTATCGCCTGCTGCGAGTGGCTACGGGTTTACAGTCCTTTGTGAGATTGGCGAAGAGAGGAGGGGGGGGAGATTCGCAGCGTAGCGAGGCTGCAGATAGTGAGTGGGGGCAGGGGCCCGCCGAAGCTGAGGGTGAGGCTCTTAAGGTTACATTGAAAATCTAGGCCTAATAAGAGTGGGGCGCAGAGTTCGGGCAAAACGTAGAGTTGACATTTTGCATAGCTAGCGCCTCGGATTGTGAGTGTCGCGGCGGTGCACCCCTGGATCTGGACAGAGTGGGAGCCTGAAGCGAGGCAGATAGTTTGCCGCACGGGGAAAACGGGGAGCGAACAGCGTCTTACCAGATCTGGGTGTATGAAGCTCTCAGTACCCCCGGAGTCGAAGAGGCATGGCGTGCTGTACCCGTTGATTTGGACCGTCGCCATCCAGTTTCGCAGATGCTTCGGGCGCGATTGGTCCAGGGTGACTGCGCTGAGTTGCGGGTAGTCGGCGGCTCGATCAGCTGTGCTGGAGTGGCCCCGTGATGACTGACCTCTCAGTTCGTAGTCGTACTCTTCCGATGAGTTGTCCGAGTGTGGAGATGCAGGTCGGACCCGTGGATCGCACGTGGCGGGCGGCGAGGAAGATGCCGTCCAAGATGGCGGCCCCCATGAATCACACGTGGCCAGCCGCGTTGTGGAGGTTTTCCAAGATGGCAGCCCCCATGGATCGCACGTGGCGGGAGGGGGCGGGGTCTGGTCATAGGCCGCAGCGTTTCGGGCCCCGCGAGCCTGCGGGCGTGGGGAGTGATTACTTCGTGCCGCTGGGGAGTTGGAAGCTGTGGCCCTATTTGCGAGGCACACTCTCGCGTAGTGGCCTTTCCGCCCGCAGCTGCTGCGGGTCGCATTGCGGGCCGGGCAGTGCTGCCGCGGGTGCTGATTCTGGCCGCAGAAATGGCAGGCTGGAGCAGCATAGTGGCTGGCTGGAGCAGCATAGTGGCTGGCTGGAGCAGCATGGTGGCTGGCTGGGGCAGCATGGTGGCAGGCTGGAGCAGCATAGTGGCTGGCTGGAGCAGCATAGTGGCTGGCTGGGCAGCATGGTGGCTGGGCGGCCGCGTGGCACAGGCCTGGGGGAGTTGCTGGTCGGGGGCCCATGATTGGGTCGTGGGGTCCGCGGGGAACGAGGTGAGGCTGTGGAAAGAGACCTCCATCGTGGTAGCAATTTCCGCAGTTGTTTCTAAGTCTTGGGCCCCCTTTTCCAGCAGTCTTTGGCGCACATAATTAGACCTGAGGCCCGCTACAATAACGTCGCGTACAGCAAGTTCCCTATGTAACCTCTTGATAGTTACAGTCATTTGATAAATTATTGAGCTCTCTTAGAAATTCGGCGAGTGATTCTGTAGGCCGCTGGTGGCGAGTCGTGAACACCTGGCGTGCGTAAACTTTGTTAATGGGCCTTACATTAATCTTATCAAGGATCGCTAGCGCTGCAGTATATGAACCGGCTGAGTTTAGTTGCGTAGAGATTCTGTGGCTCACCCTCGCGTGTAGTAGACTTAACTTCTGTTCCTCAGTTGTTTCGGCTGTGCTCGCTTCTGCCAGGTAGGCCTTAAAACACCGCAGCCAGTGGGAGAAGATTTCTTTTGCCTCTGCATCCTGTGGGTCGGGTTCCAGGCGTCCAGGCTTGAGGGCTGATTCCATGATCGATCCTGACTGTTCTTAAGTAGATTAAATTGATGGAACCATCAATTCACGAGACACGTGCTTTCAGATATGAACAGTGGTATTAATCTACTTACTTCAGAGCCAGCCTGTTACCAGTTGAACTCACGATGAACTCAGGCTGGCTCTGGAAACGGTTATTTATACAGAAGTCTAGGGGGAGGAGTCATGGGCGGAGCCAAGGGTGGAGCCCTGTACAAACTCCTGAGCATTCCCAGAGCTACTCCCCCTAGTGATCGGATAACGATACTGCGCTTACAATAGTATTGGTAAATACAGAGTGAATTACCAAGTTACATTCACCACACCCGCATAGCAGAAATGGTGACTCAAATCACCCAGTATCGGGTAATCTCCACGGTCGACCTTAAATCGGCCTATCATCAACTCCCTATCCGCCCAGAGGACTGCCCCTACACGGCTTTCGAAGCAGCCGGTCGGCTGTTTCACTTCCTCAGGGTGCCCTTTGGTGTCACAAACAGAGTCTCCATTTTCCAGAGGGCGGTGGATCAAATGGAGGACCAGTACGGCTTACGGGCTACCTTCCTGTACTTGGACAACCATCTGTGGCCATGACCAGCAGGACCACGACGCAAACCTGAGGAAGTTCCTCCAGACTGCCCGGGCCCTCAACCTCACGTACAACAAACAGAAATGCGTGTTCCACACAGCCCGGCTAGTCATCCTCGGCTACGTCGTGGAAAACGGGGTCCTAGGCCCAGACGCCGACTGCATGCCTCCCCTTAAGGAACTCCCCCTCTCCCGTAGCCTCAAGGCACTCAAACGGTGCTTGGGGCTTTTCTCCTATTACGCCCAGTGGGTCCCCAGATATGCGGACAAAGCCCGACCACTCATTAAGACCACGGTTTTTCCCCTGACGGCTGAGGCCCAGTCGGCTTTCAGCCGTATCAAGGCCGGCATCATCAAGGCCGCCATGCACGCGGTGGACAAAGCCATTCCCTTCCAGGTAGAAAGCGACGGATCAGACGTCGCCCTGGCTGCCACCCTCAACCAGGCGGGCAGACTGGTAGCGTTCTTCTCCCGAACCCTCACCACCTCGGAAATTCGGCACTCTGCAGTCGAGAAGGAGGCACAAGCCATAGTGGAGGCCGTGCGGCACTGGAGGCACTACCTAGCCGGTAGGAGGTTCACCCTCGTCACCGACCAGCGGTCGGTGCCTTTATGTTCGATAACGCACAACGGGGCAAAATAAAGAATGACAAGATTCTGAGGTGGGGAATAGAGCTCTCCGCCTACACGTACGATATTAAATATTGCCCGGGGAAGCTCAACGAGCCCCCGGATGCCCTGTCCCGCGGCACGTGCGCCAACGCGCAAAAAGACCACCTGAGAGCCATTCACGATGACCTCTCCCACCCGGGGGTCACCCAGCTTGCCCACTTCATCAAGTCCCGCAACCTACCCTACTCCACAGAGGAGGTCAAGGCCATGACTAAGGCATGCCAGATCTGTGCGGAATGCAAACCGCAATTCTATCGACCAGACAGGGCCTGCCTGATAAAGGCCTCTGGGCCCTTTGAGCGACTAAGTATGGACTTCAAAGGGCCCCTCCCGTCCACCAACCGCAACATCTATTCCCTCACCGTCATCGATGAGTTCTCATGCTTCCCTTTGGCTGTCCCCTGCCCTGATATGACCTCGGCCTCTGTGATCAAGGCACTGCACAGCATCTTCACACTGTTTGGTTTCCCCGCTTATATCCACAGCGACCGGGGTACATCGTTCATGAACGATCAGCTGCGTCGGTACCTGCTCAGCAAGGGCATCGCCTCGAGCAGAACGACGAGCTATAACCCGCCGGGAAACGGGCAAGTGGAGAGGGAGAACGCGACAGTTTGGAAGGCTGTCCTCCTAGCCCTACGGTCAAGGAGTCTCCCGATCGCCCGCTGGCAGGAGGTCCTACCCGATGCCCTGCACTCCATTAGGTCGCTCCTCTGTACGGCCACGAAAGAGACCCCTCACAATCGTTTGTTTGTCTTCCCCAGGAAGTCCACCTCTGGGGCCTTGCTTCCACGTTGGCTGATGACTCCGGGACCAGTCCTACTCCGGAGACACGTGAGGAGCCATAAAACATATCCAATAGTCGAGAGGGTCCAACTGCTACACGCGAACCCTCAATACGCCTACGCCGAGCACCCCGATGGCAGGCAGGATACCGTCTCCCTGCGAGATCTGGCACCCGCTGGCTCGCCCACCGACCCCGACACTTTCCCCACCGACCTCCCCCCTCCTACTGACGCTCCCCTCCCCGCACCGACTGTCGACCCCGACAGCGCCCCCCCCCATAGCGCCCCCTACCCCCCAGCCGGCACCGGCACTGATCACCCTAGTCACCCCAGATACCACCCCCCCCCCCCCCCCCGCTCCAAGGCGGGCAAAGTCTCAGTCAACCGTGCTTCCGGATATACCACCATCAATACCGACCGTATCCACGGCACCACCACTGGAGTGGAGAAAGTCAGCACGGACGGTCAAACCACCCACAAGACTGAACTTATAACTCTACTTCATCCATGACGGACTATGTGTTTTTTTTAAAACAGGGGGTGAATGTGTTGAATGGTATCAGTAGCTGCTGTAACTGTACCTTACCTTTAATACATTGGCCCTTTAAGACCGGGCTTGGAACCCTGGTGGACTCCGCCTCTGGCTCCGCCCCCAGGAAACGGTATATAAGATGAGGCTCACTCGGCAGCATGTGGTGAGCACACTTCTCGGCTGCTGTTCAGTTCTCTGATGATTAAAGCCTTTGAATTACCGATCTTCTCTCCTGTGTCATAATTGAGGGTATCTCAGGAAGGGTGTAGGGGGCTGGAGGAAACCAATTTAACCTGAGTCCTGCAGCTACCAGCCCAAACCTAGAAACCTTAGCGCTAACGCCTGACCCTTCAACCCCGTGGCCCACTCTGCCATTTTCCAATCTCTTAACCCAGAAGTTGGGACCCTAACCCATCACACAAGGAACAGGAGGAGGCCACATTCCAACTCTTTGAACACTGCTCATTAGCAACAGGCTGGCCAGAGAACTGAAACAAACGCAGATGAGAAAGGGACCAGAAGTAATTAAAAGCAAGAAACCATCTTTATTGTTCAAGAAATGATTTACTGCATTTGAGAAATTCGAAAAATGAGACAACCGCCGGCAATTGAATTGTGGTAACATCCGTGACCAAAGGCCGGTTTCAAAGCCTGGTTTAGGCCTCATACCCTTAGCAACCACCGCTGAGGAGTGGGGTGCAGTCGCCCCAGCCACGAATTGGGGAGCATTTCAACCCTCGGTAGGTCCTAGTTTCTCAGCCCTCTGGGAATTTTGAATACCCGGGAGTGAGATACAGATGGAATCTAATCGAGGGGTTCGGGGTGGTTTATATATAGAATAACAGATACCCGGGAGTGAGTAACAGACTGGAATCTAATCGAGTGATTCGGGGGGGGGTTTATATATAGAATAACAGATACCCGGGAGTGAGATACAGATGGAATCTAATCGAGGGGTTCAGGGTGGTTTATATATAGAATAACAGATACCCGGGAGTGAGATACAGATGGAATCTAATCGAGGGGTTCGGGATGGTTTATATATAGAATAACAGATACCCAGGAGTGAGTTACAGACTGAAATTTAATAGAGGGGTTCAGGGTGGTTTATATATAGAATAACAGATACCCGGAGTGAGTTACAGACTAGAATGTAATTGAGGGGTAAGGGGTGGTTTATAAAAAGAATAACATAGCCGGGAGTGAGTTACAGTCTGGAATCAAATCGAGGGGTTCAGGGTGGTTTATATATAGAATAACAGATACCCAGGAGTGAGTTACAGACTGGAATCTAATCGAGGGGTTCAGGGTGGTTTATATATAGAATAACAGATACCTGGGAGTGAGTTACAGACTGGAATCTAATCGAGGGGTTCAGGGTGGTTTATATATAGAATAACAGATACCCGGGAATGAGTTACACATTGGAAACTAATCCATGGGGTTCAGGGTGGTTTATATATAGAATAACAGATACCCGGTAGTGAGTTACAGATGGAATCTAATCGAGGGGTTCAGGGTGGTTTATATATAGAATAACAGAAATCCGGGAGTGAGTTACAGACTGGAATCTAATCGAGGGGGTTCGGGGTGGTTTATATATAGAATAACAGATACCCGGGAGTGAGTTACAGACTGGAATCTAATCGAGGGGGTTCGGGGTGGTTTATATATAGAATAACAGATACCCGGGAGTGAGTTACAGATGGAATCTAATTGAGGGGTTCGGGGTGGTTTATAAAAAGAATAACATACTCGGGAGTGAGTTACAGTCTGGAATCAAATCGAGGGGTTCGGGGTAGTTTATATATAGAATATCAGATACCCGGGAGTGAGTTACAGTCTGGAATCAAATCGAGGGGTTCGGGGTAGTTTATATATAGAATAACAGATACCCGGGTGTGAGTTACAGACTGGAATCTAATTGAGGGGTTTAGGGTGGTTTCCATGTAGAATGACAGATACCCCGGAGTGACGTACTGACTGGAATCTAATCGAGGGGTTCGGAATAGTTTATATATAGAATAACAGAAACCCGGGAATGAGTAACAGACTGGAATCTAATCGAGGGTTCAGGGTGGTTTATATACAGAATAACAGGTACCCGGGAGTAAGTTACAGACTGGAATTTAATCGTGCTGTTCGGGGTTGTTTATTTAAAGAATTACAGACACCCGGGAGTGAATTGCAATCTGCAACAGTGTTCTTCAAACTTTTTTTCCTGGGACCCATGTTTACCAACCGGCCAACCTTCGCGGCCCAACCCGGCCGTCCTTCGCGACCCACGCCGGCCGACCTGCGCGACCCACGCCTGCCGACCTGCGCGACCCACGCCGGCCGGCCTTCGCGACCTACGCCTGCCGACCTGCACGACCCACGCCGGCCGAACTTCACGACCCACCATTTTCTCTTACCTTGTTTGCTGCTGACAAAAATGGAGGGAATGGTTTTGGGTCCCCTTTGGCCCTCGTACACGCTCCTCCAATGGAACCTGTTGGATGAAGGTGAAGCCTTTCGGTGTCGGAGATTATGGAGTCTCCATCTGTCCAAAGTTCTGCATTTTGATCCTGTAAAAGTTTATCAAATAACCCCCCCCACCCCCGAACTTGCAAAGATAAAATTAAAAATAAAATGAGTTAAATAAATGAAAAAAGCGAATAAAACCCCCCCGAACTTGTAAAAAAAATTGAATAAAATAAATGATAAAAACGAATAAATTCCCCAGAACTTGTAAAAAAAATAAAATGAACAATATAAATGAAAAAAATAAAAATTAAGTGAATAAAATAAATGAATAAAAACCACTGCAGCACTTGTAAAACAAAAGCTGCAACCGACTAAAAAAATAGCGGCCACATTTGCGTATGCGCGGCGATCATCGTGCACGCATGCGCAATGCGGGCAAATTTCTTTTTGACATGTTCGCGGAATGCGCATGTGCGCCAATCATCATGCATGCGTTATGAAAAGCCGGTTGCTGTGCGGGATTTGTGCTATCGGGAGTGCTGCGGACAACGGCTCCACGACCCTCTCGACACCCACCTCGACATTGAAGAACACTGATCTGGAATCTAATCGAGGTGTTCGGGATGATTAATATACAGGATAACAGATACCCGGGAGTGAGTTACAGTCTGGAATCTAATCGAGGGGTTTTGGGTGGTTTATGTATAGAATAACAGATACCCGGGAGTGAGTTACAGACTGGAATCTAATCGAGGGGTTTTGGGTGGTTTATGTATAGAATAACAGATACCCGAGAGTGAGTTACAGCCTGGAATCTAATTGAGGGGTTTTGGGTGGTTTATGTGTAGAATAACAGATACCCGGGAGTGAGTTACAGACTGGAATCTAATCGAGGGGTTTTGGGTGGTTTATGTATAGAATAACAGATACCCGGGAGTGAGTTACAGACTGGAATCTAATCGAGGATTCAGCCGGAGGAATAGCATCACACAACAATAAATTGTGGCGCTAACAATTATACTCAAAGACGAGAGACAAGTACAATAGAGGCTTTATTGCTGTGTGATGCTATTCCTCCGGCTGCAACTGAAGACTAGAGTCTGAGTGACTCACACGCATATTTATACGCAAGCTCCCTGTGGGCGGAGCTAGCCGGCAGGGGCTTACCGGAGGAACCTGTATTACAGGTACAGCCATACATCCCATAAGACCATAAGACATAGGAGCGGAAGTAAGGCCATTCGGCCCATCGAGCCCACTCCACCATTCAATCATGGTTGATTTCAACTCCATTTATCCGCTCTCTCACCACAGCCCTTAATTCCTCGAGAAATCAAGAATTTATCAATTTCTGTCTAAAAGACACTCAACGTCCCAGCCTCCACCGCCCTCTGTGGCAATGAATTCCACAGACCTACCACTCTCTGGCTGAAGAAATTTCTCATCTCTGTTCTAAAGTGACTCCCTTTTATTCTAAGGCTGTGCCCCCGCGTCCTAGTCTCCCCTGCTAATGGAAACAACTTCCTTACGTCCATCCTATCAAAGCCATTCATTACCTTGTAAGTTTCTATTAGATCTCCCCTCAACCTCCTAAACTCCAATGAATATAATCCCACGATCCTCAGACGTTCATCGTATGTTAGGCCTACCATTCCTGGGATCATCCGTGTGAATCTCCGCTGGACCCGCTCCAGTGCCAGTATGTCCTTCCTGAGGTGTGGGGCCCAAAATTGCTCACAGTATTCTAAATGGGGCCTAACTAGTGCTTTATAAAGCCTCAGAAGTACATCCCTGCTTTTATATTCCAAGCCTCTTGAGATAAATGACAACATTACATTTGCTTTCTTAATTACGGACTCAACCTGCAAGTTTACCTTTAGAGAATCCTGGACTAGGACTCCCAAGTCCCTTTGCACTTTAGCATTATGAATTTTGTCACAGTTTAGAAAATAGTCCATGCCTCTATTCTTTTTTCCAAAGTGCAAGACCTCGCACTTGCCCACGTTGAATTTCATCAGCCACTTCTTGGACCATTCTCCTAAACTGCCTAAATCTTTCTGCAGCCTCCCCACCTCCTCAATACTACCTGCCCCTCCACCTATCTTTGTATCATCGGCAAACTTGGCCAGAATGCCCCCAGTCCCGTCATCTAGATCGTTAATATATAAAGAGAACAGCTGTGGCCCCAACACTGAACCCTGCGGGACACCACTTGTCACCGGTTGCCATTCCGAAAAAGAACCTTTTATCCCAACTCTCTGCCTTCTGTCTGACAGCCAATCGTCAATCCATGTTAGTACCTTGCCTCGAATACCATGGGCCCTTATTTTACTCAGCAGTCTCCCGTGAGGCACCTTGTCAAAGGCCTTTTGGAAGTCAAGATAGATAACATCCATTGGCTCTCCTTGGTCTAACCTATTTGTTATCTCTTCAAAGAACTCTAACAGGTTTGTCAGGCACGACCTCCCCTTACTAGATCCATGCTGACTTGTCCTAATCCGACCCTGCACTTCCAAGAATTTAGAAATCTCATCCTTAACGATGGATTCTAGAATTTTGCCAACAACCGAGGTTAGGCTAATTGGCCTATAATTTTCCATCTTTTTTCTTGTTCCCTTCTTGAACAGGGGGGTTACAACAGCAATTTTCCAATCCTCTGGGACTTTCCCTGATTCCAGTGACTTTTGAAAGATCGTAACTAACGCCTCCACTACTTCTTCAGTTATCTCCTTTAGAACTCTAGGATGTAGCCCATCTGGGCCCGGAGATTTATCAATTTTCAGACCTTTTAGTTTCTCTAGCACTTTCTCCTTTGTGATGGCAACCATATTCAACTCTGCCCCCTGACTTTCCTGAATTGTTGGGATATTACTCATGTCTTCTACTGTGAAGACTGACGCAAAGTACTTATTAAGTTCCTCAGCTATTTCCTTGTCTCCCATCACTAGATTACCAGCGTCATTTTGGAGCGGCCCAATGTCTACTTTTGCCTCCCGTTTGTTTTTAATGTATTTAAAGAAACTTTTACTATCATTCCTAATGTTACTGGCTAGCCTACCTTCATATTTGATCCTCTCCTTCCTTATTTCTCTCTTTGTTATCCTCTGTTTGTTTTTGTAGCCTTCCCAATCTTCTGACTTCCCACTACTCTTTGCCACATTATAGGCTCTCTCTTTTGCCTTGATGCATTTCCTGACTTCCTTTGTCAGCCATGGCTGCCTAATCCTCCCTCTGATAACCTTTCTTTTCTTTGTGATGAACCTCTGCACTGTGTCCTCAATTACTCCCAGAAACTCCTGCCATTGCTGTTCTACTGTCTTTCCCACTAGGCTCTGCTTCCAGTCGATTTTCGTCAGTTCCTCCCTCATGCGCCTGTAATTACCTTTATTTAACTGTAAAACCTTTACATCTGATTCTACCTTCCTTCTTTCAAATTGCAGACTGAATTCTACCATATTATGATCACTGCTTCCTAAGTGTTCCCTTACTTTAAGATCTTTTATCAATTCTGGCTCATTACATAACACTAAGTCCAGAATAGCCTGTTCCCTCGTGGGCTCCATCACAAGCTGTTCCAAAAAGCCATCCTGTAAACATTCAATGAATTCCCTTTCTTTGGGTCCACTGGCAACATTATTTACCCAGTCCACCTGCATATTGAAGTCCCCCATGATCACTGTGACCTTGCCTTTCTGACATGCCCTTTCTATTTTGTGGTGCATTTTGTGCCCCTGGTCCTGACCACTGTCAGGAGGCCTGTACATAACTCCCATTATGGTTTTTTGCCTTTGTGGTTCCTCAACTCTACCCTCACAGACTCCACATCGTCTGACCCTATGTCGTTTAGTGCTATTGATTTAATTTAATTTCAAATTAACAAGGCAACCCCACCCCCTCTACCCACCTCTCTGTCTTTTCGATAGGTTGTAAATACCTGGATGTTTAACTGCCAGTCCTGAACCCCCTGCAACCACGTCTCTGTGATGCCTACCACATCATACCTGCCAGTCACAATCTGGGCCACAAGCTCATCTACCTTGTTCCGTACACTGTGGGCATTTAAATATAGCACCTTTAATTCCCTATTGACTGTCCCTTTTTGTTTTCTTAGTGTGGTGGACCTTGGTTTACTGAGCCTTTCCATACACTGTGTCATATTTTGTGAGATGGGGACTATCGTAACCTCTCCTGAGCTCTGTCTTTTTGTGATTTTTTGTCATCCTAAGCAGCTACGCTTCCCACTGATTCCTTCACCTCTTGGTTCCCTGACTTTCCCCCTATTGCAAGTATGCATATCTACAGTGGTTATCACCACAGGGTGGTTTATATATAGAATAGCAGACATCCGGGAGTGAGTTACAGACTGGAATCTAATCGAGGGGTTTGGGGTGGTTTATATATAGAATAACAGATACCCGGGAGTGAGTTACAGACTGGAATCTAATCGAGGGGTTTGGGGTGGTTTATATATAGAATAACAGATACCCAGGAGTGAGTTACAAACTGGAATCTAGGGGGTTTTGAGCTGTGTGTAAACTGTGGGGGAATTCCTTTCACGATTTACCGAAGGTAACTGCCATTGTTTGCAAACTTGGTGCAGGAAGTGAAAGCTGCTGAAACTGGTTTTTGTGGAGATGATGACTGAAAAGTCATTTGCCAACGTTGAACTGTATTGTAACCAGTCAGTGTACACCTATCTCCCTGAGAGAGAGGGGACGCAGAGACGCCAGTCAGTGTACAGATATCTCCCTGAGAGAGAGGGGGGACTGAGAGACACCAGTCAGTGTACAGATATCTCCCTGAGAGAGAGAGGGGACTGAGAGACACTAGTCAGTGTACAGATATCTCCCTGAGAGAGAGAGGGGACTGAGAGACACCAGTCAGTGTAGAGATAACTCCCTGAGAGAGAGAGGAAACTGAGAGACACCAGTCAGTGTGCAGATATCTCCCTGAGAGAGAGAGAAACAGGGGACTGAGAGACACCAGTCAGTGTACAGATATCTCCCTGAGAGAGAGAGGGGACTGAGAGACACCAGTCAGTGTACAGATATCTCCCTGAGAGAGAGAGGCAACTGAGAGACACCAGTCAGTGTACAGATATCTCCCTGAGAGAGAGAGGGGACTGAGAGACACCAGTCAGTGTAGAGATAACTCCCTGAGAGAGAGAGGAAACTGAGAGACACCAGTCAGTGTACAGATATCTCCCTGAAAGAGAGAGAAACAGGGGACTGAGAGACACCAGTCAGTGTACAGATATCTCCCTGAGAGAGAGAGGGGACTGAGAGACACCAGTCAGTGTACAGATATCTCCCTGAGAGAGAGAGGGGACTGAGAGACACTAGTCAGTGTACAGATATCTCCCTGAGAGAGAGAGGGGACTGAGAGACACCAGTCCGTGTACAGATATCTCCCTGAGAGAGAGAGGGGACTGAGAGACACCAGTCAGTGTACAGATATCTCCCTGAGAGAGGGGACTGAGAGACACCAGTCAGTGTACAGAAATCTCCCTGAGAGAGAGAGGAAACTGAGAGACACCAGTCTGTGTACAGATATCTTCTTGAGTTGTCATGATATGCAAACAGGCAGCTAATTAACACATAGAATAGGACATGACCAATGAGCAGTCAGGACACTCAGGGGTGGTATCTCACTATAAAAGGGATGAGGCACTCACGCCCCACCTCTTTCCACAGACAAACATCTACAGAGTGAGACAGGGTGTATCCTCAGCATCACACCCCAGTACGTGGCTTAGAGCAAGGCTGGTTCAGTTAGACTGAGTTACTACATTTCGATTAGCAGAGAGTCAAACTCATTGAGAACTGTGCTAATAGTTCAATAAAACGTCCATGACATCGGTGCCATGGAGGATAAGGTTGCATCCATTTGGGTGGAAATCAGTAATAGTAAGGCGAAAAAGTCACTGATAGGAGTAGTCTATAGACCACCAAATAGTAACATTATGGTGGGGCAGGCAATAAACAAAGAAATAACTGATGCATGTAGAAATGGTACAGCAGTTATCATGGGGGATTTTAATCTACATGTCAATTTGTTTAACCAGGTCGGTCAAGGCAACTTTGAGGAGGAGTTTCTAGAATGTATCCGCGATAGTTTCCTAGAACAGTGTGTAATGGAACCTACGAGGGAACAAGCGGTCCTAGATCTGGTCCTGTGTAATGAGACAGGATTTATTAATGATCTCATAGTTAGGGATCCTCTCAGAAGGAGCGATCACAATATGGTGGAATTTAAAATACAGATGGAGGGTGAGAAGGTAAAATCAAATACTGGTGTTTTGTGCTTAAATAAAGAAGATTACAATGGGATGAGAGAAGAGCTAGCTAATGTAGACTGGGAGCAAAGACTTTATGGTGAAACAGTTGAGGAACAGTGGAGAACCTTCTGTAGCCACCGAAGCTGGCCACTTCCCGACATAAAATGGAGAATTGAAATGCATGCAGGGAAGATTGGACAATGTCAGAAAGACAAGCAGGCTGCAGAATCTCTCTGTGTATTCTGCCTGCGAAGAAACCAGACAGCACTGAAACTAACAAGTTTGCATACTAATTGAGCGATTCCCGGTGATTCCCGGGCACAATGGACACAATCGAGAATAACAAAGGTCAAGCCAAACAATAAGTTACAAACAGCCCCAAGAACCGCCCAGCGATCGGGAAACAGCCCCAGTATTGGGGAATTCAAACCGATCGATTGGTATGAGGTCCAATCGATTGCAAGCAGGTATAGGGTCTGCCCAGATGGGCGCGAAGCCCCTGTGACCTATAAAGGACAGATCCCAAGTTCGCTCTCTCTCTTAGCCGGCCCTCCCAGCAGAACACCTTTGCAGCAGCTCTCTAAGAACTTGAACGTGAGAAGGAGAGGCCTGGCCAACAGCTACACCGACAAGTAAGTGTCATACAACGCACTCTACGAGAATAGACACTCCCGACCCCTTTAGTCCACACCAACTGGAAGCCTGCGGATCCAGTACAGAGCAAGAGGCCATTGTTCCCTGATCCGGCAGTTCATTTATTCCAGATAAGTATTGGCCTAGTAGTGGTAGGAATAGTTTAGTCTTAGTATTATATGCATGAGTAGTAAATAACTGTGTAACAATAAACGTGTCTTGTTTGAACTTACTAACTGGTGTATTGAGTCATTGATCTGAACTTGAACTTGAACCTCGTGGCGGTATCATAAAGATACCAGGCGACTCTAGTGCTAAGGAATAAAACAGAGCCAAATGAGTGTAACGCACACTCACCAGAACGAGCAACACTTCCAAGCCATTTTTCACAGTGCTCAGCAAAGGTTTATACCAACAAAAAGGAAGGACTGTAGAAAGAGGGAAAATCGACCATGGATATCTAAGGAAATAAGGGAGAGTATCAAATTGAAGGAATAAATACAAAGTGGCAAAGATTAGTGGTAGACTAGATGACTGGGAAATCTTTAGGGGGCAACAGAAAGCTACTAAAAAAGCTATAAAGAAGAGTAAGATAGATTATGAGAGTAAACTTGCTCAGAATATAAAAACAGTTAGTAAAATTTTCTACAAATAGATTTAATAATGGGAGATGAGGAAATGGCTGAGGAACTGAACAGGTTTTTTGGGTCGGTCTACACAGTGGAAGACACAAATAACATGCCAGTGACTGATAGAAATGAGGCTATGACAGGTGAGGACCTTGAACATAAGAACATAAGAACTAGGAGCAGGAGTAGGCCATCTGGCCCCTCGAGCCTGCTCCGCCATTCAATGAGATCATGGCTGATCTTTTGTGAACTCAGCTCCACTTTCCGGCCCGAACACCATAACCCTTAATCCCTTTATTCTTCAAAAAACTGTCTATCTTTACCTTAAAAACATTTAATGAAGGAGCCTCAACGGCTTCACTGGGCAAGGAATTCCATAGATTCACAACCCTTTGGGTGAAGAAGTTCCTCCTAAACTCAGTCCTAAATCTACTTCCCCTTATTTTGAGGCTTTGTCCCCTAGTGCTGCTTTCACCCGCCAGTGGAAACAACCTGCCCGCATCTATCCTATCTATTCCCTTCATAATTTTTAATGTTTCTATAAGATCCTCCCTCATCCTTCTAAATTCCAACGAGTACAGTCCCAGTCTACTCAACCTCTCCTCGTAATCCAACCCCTTCAGCTCTGGGATTAACCTAGTGAATCTCCTCTGCACACCCTACAGTGCCAGTACGTCCTTTCTCAAGTAAGGAGACCAAAACTGAACATAATACTCCAGGTGTGGCCTCACTAACACCTTATACAATTGCAACATAACCTCCCTAGTCTTAAACTCCATCCCTCTAGCAATGAAGGACAAAATTCCATTTGCCTTCTTAATTACCTGTTGCACCTGTAAACCAACTTTCTGTGACTCATGCACTAGCACACCCAGGTCTCTCTGCACAGCAGCATGCTTTAATATTTTATTGTTTAAATAATAATCCTGTTTGCTGTTGTTCCTACCAAAATGGATAACCTCACATTTGTCAACATTGTATTGCATCTGCCAGACCCTAGCCCATTCACTTAACCTATCCAAATCCCTCTGCAGACTTCCAGTATCCTCTGCACTTTTCACTTTACCACTCATCTTAGTGTCATCTGCAAACTTGGCCACATTGCCCTTGGTCCCCAACTCCAAATCATCTATGTAAATTGTGAACAATTGTGGGCCCAACACGGATCCCTGAGGGACACCACTAGCTACTGATTGCCAACCAGAGAAACACCCATTAATCCCCACTCTTTGCTTTCTATTAATTAACCAATTCTCTATCCATGCTACTACTTTACCCTCAATACCATGCATCTTTATCTTATGCAGCAACCTTTTGTGTGGCACTTTGTCAAAGGCTTTCTGGAAATCCAGATATACCACATCCATTGGCTCCCCGTTATCTACTGCACTGGTAATGTCCTCAAAAAATTCCACTAAATTAGTTAGGCACGACCTGCCCTTTATGAATCCATGGTGCGTCTGCCCAATGGGACAATTTCTATCCAGATGCCTCGCTATTTCTTCCTTGATGATAGATTCCAGCATCTTCCCTACTACCGAAGTTAAGCTCACTGGTCTATAATTTTCTGCTCTCTGCCTACCTCCTTTTTTAAACAGTGGTGTCACGTTTGCTAATTTCCAATCCACCGGGACCACCCCAGAGTCTAGTGAATTTGGTAAATCATCATTAGTGCATCTGCAATATCCTTAGCCATCTCTTTTAGCACTCTGGGATGCATTCCATCCGGGCCAGGAGACTTGTCTACCTTTAGCCCCATTAGCTTGCCCATCACTCCCTCCTTAGTGATAACAATCCTCTCAAGGTCCTCACCTGCCATAGCCTCATTTCTATCCGTCACTGGCATGTTATTTGTGTCTTCCACTGTGAAGACTGACCCAAAAGACCTGTTCAGTTCCTCAGCCATTTCCTCATCTCCCATTATTAAAACTCCCTTCTCATCCTCTCAAGGAACAATATTTACCTTAGTCACTCTTTTTTGTTTTATATATTTGTAAAAACTTTTACTGTCTGTTTTTATATTCTGAGCAAGTTTACTCTCATACTCTATCTTACTTTTGTTTATAGCTTTTTTAGTAGCTTTCTGTTGCCCACTAAAGATTTCCCAGTCCTCTAGTCTCCCATCAATCTTTGCCACTTTGTATGCTTTTTCCTTCAATTTGATACTCTCCCTTATTTCCTTAGATATCCACGGTCGATTTTCCCTCTTTCTACCGTCCTTCCTTTTTGTTGGTATGAACCTTTGCTGAGCACTGTGAAAAATCGCTTGGAAGGTTCTCCACTGTTCCACCATAAAGTCTTTGCTCCCAGCCTACCTTAGCTAGTTCTTCTCTCATCCCATTGTAATCTCCTTTGTTTAAACACAAAACACTAGTATTTGATTTTACCTTCTCACCCTCCATCTGTATTTTAAATTCCACCATATTGTGATCGCTCCTTCCGAGAAGATCCCTAACTATGAGATTATGAATCAATCCTGTCTCATTACACAGGACAAGATCTAGGACCGCTTGTTCCCTCGTAGGTTCCATTATATACTGTTCTAGGAAACTATCGCGGATACATTCTATAAACTCCTCCTCAAGGTTGCCTTGACCGACCTGGTTAAACCAATCGACATGTAGATTAAAATCCCCCATGATAACTGCTGTACCATTTCTACATGCATCAGTTATTTCTTTGTTTATTGCCTGCCCCACCATAACGTTACTATTTGGTGGTCTATAGACTACTCCTATCAGTGACTTTTTCACCTTACTATTCCTGATTTCCACCCAAATGGATTCAACCTTATCCTCCATAGCACCGATGTCATCCCTTACTATTGCCCGGATGTCATCCTTAAATAACAGAGCAACACCACCTCCCTTACCATACACTCTGTCCTTCCGAAGAGTTTGATACCCTCGGATATTTAACTCCCAGTCGTGACCATCCTTTAACCATGTTTCAGTAATGGCCACTAAATCATAGTCATTCACGATGATTTGCGCCATCAACTCATTTACTTTATTCCGAATACTACAAGCATTCAGGTAAAGTACACTTATGTTGGTTTTTTTTCCTCTGTTTTGACTCTTAACATCTCCAGTTTTATTCCTTTTAGTATTGCGGGGCCTATTCACTGAGCTCCTCTCAGTCACTGTATCTTGTACTGTCGCCCTTTTTGATTTTTGACTATGTCTTCTCTGCCTTGCACTTTCCCCCTTACTTCCTTTTGCTTCTGTCCCTGTTTTACTACCTTCCAACTTCCTGCATCGGTTCCCATCCCCCTGCACATTAGTTTAAACCCTCCCCAACAGCTCTAGCAAACACCCCCCCCAGGACATCGGTTCCAGTCCTGCCCAGGTGCAGACCGTCCGGTTTGTACTGGTCCCACCTCCCCCAGAACCGGTCCCAATGCCCCAGGAATTTGAATCCCTCCCTCTTGCACCATCTCTCGAGTCACGCATTCATCCTATCTATCCTAACATTCTTACTCTGACTGATTGTTATCACTAAGGAGGTAGTGATGGGCAAGCTAATGGGGCTAAAGGTAGACAAGTCTCCTGGCCCTGATGGAATGCATCCCAGAGTGCTGAAAGAGATGGCTAGGGAAATTGCAAATGCACCAGTGATAATTTACCAAAATTAACTAGACTCTGGAGTGGTCCCAGCGGATTGGAAATTAGCAAATGTGACACCACTGTTTAAAAAAGGTAGGCAGAGAACGGGTAATTATAGGCCAGTGAGCTTAACTTCGGTAGGAGGGAAGATGCTGGGATCTATCATCAAGGAAGAAATAGCGAGGCATCTGGATGGAAATTGTCCCATTTGGCAGACGCAGCATGGGTTCATAAAGGGCAGGTCATGCCTAACAAATTTAGTGGAATTTTTTGAGAACTGATATACCTTCAATTCACCGTGAGGCAGAGAGAGCAAGTGAACAGTAGGCTTTATTAGTCATGAACTTGCCTAGCCAGAGTCAGTAGTACAGATGAATGCCGCCCACAAGAGGCCGGCCTATATATGGCCCCGGTGTGGGAAGAGCCAGAGGCGGAGCCATACCGGGGTTACAGTACAGTACCTGGAAGCAGTTCATGTTACCACTTCCAGGTCACAGGTTAAAGGTTATGGTATCATGCATACATTATGGTGAATACATTCACCCCCTGTTAAAAAAAATCAAGTCCAGCAGGGGTGACGTGGGGTCATTACATATTCAGTCTATTTGGAGGCCGGATCGTTCTCTTCAACCTCCGCAGCTCTGGCAGTGCGGCGGGCACAGTTGTCACAGGTGGTGACTCCAGGGGCGTTGTGTCTGGAGCTTGAGCCTCAGTCAGGGGTGTCGGAGACGGTTGTGGTGCAGGGGTAGGGTGGGGGGTGATGGGTGGTGGCAGTGTCGGCGCGGGACAATACAGGAGACCCAGGGGGGCGTATGGTGCGTTGTGAGTGGCGGCGGGCAGTGGGGAGGGGGGATGTAGGCGGGGAGGGGCACATTGGCGGGGGAACCAGCTGGCGCCAGGTCCTGTCGGGGGGCCATGTCTTGCCGTCCGTCCTGGTGCGCAATGTAAGCGTATTGGGGGTTAACGTGGAGCAGCTGGACCCTCTCGACCAGGGGGTTGGTCTTATGGCTCCTCATGTGCCTCCGGCGAAGGACTGGTCCTTGAGTTTTCAGCCAAGCTGGAAGCGAGATCCCGGGGATGGACTTGGTGGGGAAGATAAACAAACGATCGTGAGGGGTCTCATTCGTGGCTGTGCAGAGGAGCGATCTGATGGAGTGGAGGGTGTCAGGTAGGACCTCCTGCCCACAGGGGATTGGGAGACATCTGGACCTAAGGGCCAGAAGAACGGCCTTCCATACTGTCGCGTTCTCCCTCTCCACCTGCCTGTTTCCCTGCGGGTTATAGCTCGTAGTCCTGCTCGAGGCGATGCCTTTGTTGAGCAGATACTGACGCAGCTCATCGCTCATGAACGATGTGCCCCGGTCAATGTGGATGTAGGCAGGGAAACCGAACAGTGTGAAGATGCTGTGCAGTGCCTTTATTGGCTGAGGTCATGCCAGGACAGGGGACGGCGAAGGAGAAGCGGGAGTACTCATCGATGACGGTGAGGAAGTATATATTCCGGTAGGTGGAGGGAAGGGGCCCTTTGCAGTCAATGCTTAGGCACTCATAGGGCCGGGAGGCCTTTGCCAGGCGGGCCTTGTCTGGCCGGTAGAAGTGCGGTTTGCACTCTGCGCAGACTTGGCAGTCCCTGGTCATGGCCCTGACCTCCTCGGTGGAGAAGGGCAGATTGCGGGCCTTAATGAAGTGGGTAAGCCGGGTGACGCTCGGGTGGCAGAGAGCCAGGACAAACCATGTTGTCTTCTCTGGTTTGTTACTGGTGCCACGTGCTGGTGAGGAACAGGGAGAGAGTGCAGATAAACACGTGGCTGCAGGGATGGTGTAGGAGGGAGGGTTTCAGGTACGTGGATAATTGGAGCATATTCTGGGGAAGGTGGGACCTGTACAGACAGGACGGTTTCCACCTGAACCAGAGGGGCACCAATATCCTGGGAGGGAAATTTGCTACGGCTCTTCAGGGGGGGTTTAAACTAATTTGTCAGGGGGCTGGGAAAACTAGCTGTAGTCCAGAAGCCAGTGTTGAGAGTAGTGAGGTACTGAGGAGGGTATCAAGGTCGCAGGAGTGTACCGGCAGACAGAAAGGTGGGTTGCAGTGTGTCTAATTGGGAGCATCCGGAATAAGGTAGGTGAACTTGGAGCGTGGATTGGTACTTGGGACTACGATGTTGTGGACATTACGGACACATGGTTAGAACAGAGACAGGAATGGTTGTTGGACGTTCCGGGGTATAGATGTTTCAGTAAGAGTAGGGAAGGTGGTAAAAGAGGTGGAGGAATAGCATTGTTAATCAAGGATAGTTTAAAAGCTGCAGAAAGGCAGTTCGAAGGGGATCTGCCTACTGAGGTAATATGGGCCGAAGTTAGAAATAGGAAAGGAGCGGTCACATTGTTAGGAGTTTTCTATAGGCCCCCAAATAGTAATAGAGATGTGGAGGAAGAAATTGCAAAACAGATTATGGATAGGTGTGGAGGTCTCAGGGTAGTTGGCATGGGCGACTTTAACTTTCCAAATATTGATTGGAACCTCTTTTGGTCGAACAGTTCGGATGGGGCAGTTTTTGTACAGTGTGTGCAGGAGGGTTTTCTGACACAATATGTGGATAGGCCGACAAGAGGGAGGGCCACATTGGATTTAGTACTGCGTAATGAACTGGGCCAAGTGTTAGATTTGTTTGTGGGAGAGCACTTTGGAGATAGTGACCACAATTCAGTGTCTTTCACTATTGCAATGGAGAGGGATAGGGCCATACGGCAGGGCAAGGTTTATAATTGGGGGAGGGGTAATTATGATCCAATTAGGCAAGAATTAGGGAGCATAAGATGGGAACAGAAACTGTCAGGGAAAGGCACAAATGAAAAGTGGAGCTTGTTCAAGGAACAAATACTGTGTGTCCTTGATAAGTATTTCCCTGTCAGGCAGGGAGGAAATGGCCGTGTGAGGGAACCATGGTTCACAGAAGAGGTTGAATGTCTTGTCAAGAGGAAAAAGGAAGAGTATGTAAGGATGAAAAAACAAGGTTCAGTTGGGTCGCTTGAGGGTTACAAGATAACAAGAAATGAGCTAAAAACAAAAAGGGCTAAAGAGAGCTAGGAGGGGGCATGAGAAGTCCTTGGCGGGTCGGATCAAGGAAAACCCCAAGGCTTTTTATTCTTATGTGAGAAATAAAAGAATGACCAGGGTGAGGGTAGGGCCAGTGAAGGACAGTAGTGGGAACTTGTGCATGGAATCAGAAGAAATAGGAGAGGCGTTGAATGAATACTTTTCTTTAGAGTTCACCAAGGAGAGGGGCCATGTTTTTGAGGATGAGAGTGTGATACAGGCGGGTAGGCTGGAGGAGGTAGATGTTCTGAGGAAGGATGTATTAACAATTTTGAAAAATCTGAGGGACGACAAGTCCCCTGGGCCAGATGGGATATATCCAAGGATTCTTTGGGTGGCAATGGATGAGATTGCAGAGCCTTTGGCTTTGATCTTTGGGTCCTCACTGTCCACGGGGATAGTGCCAGAGGACTGGAGAGTGGCAAATGTTGTTCCTCTGTTCAAGAAAGGGAATAGGAATGACCCTGGTAATTATAGGCCTGTTAGTCTTACTTCAGTTGTCGGTAAGTTAATGGAAAAGGTCCTGAAGGATAGGATTTATGACCATTTGGAAAGATGCAGCTTAATCCGGGATAGTCAACACGGATTCGTGAAGCGTAAGTCTTGCCTCACAAATTTGATTGAATTCTTTGAGGAGGTAACTAAGTGTGTAGATGAAGGTAGAGCAGTTGATGTCGTATACATGGATTTTAGTAAGGCATTCGATAAGGTTCCCCATGGTCGGCTCATGAAGAAAGTAAGGAGGTGTGGGATAGAGGGAAATTTGGCCAATTGGATAAGTAAATGGCTCTCACATAGAAGACAGAGGGTGGTGGTGGATGGAAAATTTTCAGACTGGAGACCAGTTACCAGCGGTGTACCACAGGGATTTTTATCAATGACTTGGAGGAGGGGGCTGAAGGGTGGGTCAGTAAATTTGCTGATGACACCAAGATTGTGGAGTAGCGGATGAGGTGGAGGGCTGTTGTAGGCTGCAAAGAGACATTGATAGGATGCAGAGCTGGGCCGAAAAATGGCAGATGGAGTTTAACCCTGATAATGTGGAGGAGCAGAGAGATCTTGGGGTCTATGTTCATTGTTCTTTGAAAGTTGCCACTCAAGTGGATAGAGCTGTGAAGAAGGCCTATGGTGTGCTAGCGTTCATTAGCAGAGGGATTGAATTTAAGAGCCGTGAGGTGATGATGCAGCTGTACAAAACCTTGGTCAGGCCACATTTGGAGTACTGTGTGCAGTTCTGGTCACCTCATTTTAGGAAGGATGTGGAAGCTTTGGAAAAGGTGCAAAGGAGATTTACCAGGATGTTGCCTGGAATGGAGAGTAGGTCATACGAGGAAAGATTGAGGGTGCTAGGCCTTTTCTCATTAGAACGGAGAAGGATGAGGGGCGACTTGATAGAGGTTTATAAGATGATCAGGGGAATAGATAGAGTAGACAGTCAGAGACTTTTTCCCCGGTGGAACACACCATTACAAGGGGACATAAATTTAAGATAAATGGTGGAAGATATAGAGGGGATGTCAGAGGTAGGTTCTTTACCCAGAGAGTAGTGGGGGCATGGAATGCACTGCCTGTGGTAGTAGTTGAGTCGGAAAATTTATGGACCTTCAAGCGGCTATTGGATAGGTACTTGGATTAGGGTAGAATAAGGGAGTGTAGGTTAACTTCTTAAGGGCAGCACGGTAGCATTGTGGATAGCACAATTGCTTCACAGCTCCAGGGTCCCAAGTTCGATTTCGACTTGGGTCACTGTCTGTGTGGAGTCTGCACATCCTCCCCGTGACTGCGTGGGTTTCCTCCGGGTACTCCGGTTTCCTCCCACAGTCCAAAGATGTGCAGGTTGGGTGGATTGGCCATGACAAATTGTCCAAAATTCTATGATTAACCTAGGACAAAGGTTCGGCGCAACATCGTGGGCCGAAGGGCCTGTTCTGTGCTGTATTTCTCTATCTCTATCTCTATAAGTACGAGGTGATTCATTTTGGTAGAAAAAATTTGAATGCGGATTACAGGGTCAACGGCAGGGTTCTGAGGAATGTGGAGGAACAGAGAGATCTTGGGATTCATGTCCACAGATCTCTGAAGGTTGCCACTCAAGTGGATAGAGCCGTGAAGAAGGCTTATAGTGTTAGCGTTTATTAACAGGGGGCTTGAGTTTGAGAGCCGCGGAGTTATACTGCAACTATACATGACCCTGGTGAGACCACATTTGGAGTATTGTGCGCAGTTCTGGTCACCTCCTTATAGGAAGGATCTGGAAGCATTGGAAAGGGTGCAAAGGAGATTTACCAGGATGCTGCCTGGTTTGGAGCGTAGGTCATATGAGGAAAGATTGAGGGAGCTAGGGCTTTTCTCTTTGGAGCGGAGGAGGATGAGAGGCGACTTAATAGAGGTTTATAAGATGATGAGGGGGATAGATAGAGTGAACGTTCAGAGACTATTTCCTTGGGTGGATGTAGCTGTGACAAGGGGGCATAACTATAAGGTTCAGGGTGGGAGATATAGGAGGGATGTCCGAGGTAGGTTCTTAGAGAGTGGTTAGGGTGTGGAATGGAATGCTTGCTGTGATAGTGGAGTAGGACACTTTAGGAACTTTCAAGCAGTTATTGGGTAGGCACATGGAGCACACCAGAATGACAGGGAGTGGGATAGTTTGATCTTGGTTTCGGACAATGCTCGGCACAACATCGAGGGCCGAAGGGCCTGTTCTGTGCTGTACTGTTCTATGTACAGTACCCCTGGATATGAACCAAATGGGACCCGGAGGCAAGGAAGATTGTTTTGGAGGCTGGGTAGGTGTGGAGGGAGCAGCACCTTACCGTGTTGGGGTGGACAAAGCTCTCTGTGCTCCCGGAGTTGAAAACACAGGGGGTCTCGGGCCCGTTGACCCTGACGACCATCATGGAGTTCTTCAGTTGTTTTGGCTGCGACTGGTTGAGGGTGACTGCGCCCAGCTGCGGGTAGTCTGTGTGGTTGGTGGAGTCACAAGATGGCGGCCCCGTGAGTCGCATGTGTCGGTCAGTGCCGGGGCCGGCGGCCAAGATGGCAGACCCCATGAGTCGCATGTGTCGGTCCGTGTTGGGGCCGGCGGCCAAGATGGCAGACCCCATGAGTCGCATGTGTCGGTCCGTGTTGGGGCCGGCGACCAAGATGGCGGCCTCCACAAGTCGCACGATGCCAATGACGGATCTGACGGGGGGGGGGTTCCAGGCCGGTACGCAGCCGCATTGCGGGGTCTGTGGGGCTGCGAGTCCACGGGTCGGGGCTGGTGTGCTTTCGATTTCTGGGCCTTAGGCCGGCTGACAGACTCTCGCGAAGTGCCCCTTTTTCCCACAATCGCTGCATGTCGCTGTGCGGGCTGGGCAGCGCTGCCGGGGTTGTTGGCCCTAGCCGCAGAAGTAGCACTGCGGTTCCCCGGGCTGGGCTGGCAGACGCGCGGCACAGGCCTGCGACGTAGTCGGGTCCGACGGGGGTCGCGACGAGGGTGTCCACGAGGGATTCGCCAGGCCCGCGGGGAACGATATATATGGCCCCGGTGTGGGCGGAGCCACAGGTGGAGCCATACCGGGGTTACAGTACAGTACCTGGAAGCAGTTCATGTCACAACTTCCAGGTCACAGGTTAAAGGTTATGGTATCATGCATACATTATGGTGAATACATTCACCACAAGAACATTACCAGTGTGGTAGATAACGGGGAGCCAATGGATGTGGTATATCTGGATTTCCAGAAAGCCTTTGACAAGGTGCCACACAAAAGGTTGCTGCATAAGATAAAGATGCATGGCATTAAGGGTAAAGTAGTAGCATGGATAGAGGATTGGTTAATTAATAGAAAGCAAAGATTGGGGATTAATGGGTGTTTCTCTGGTTGGCAATCAGTAGCTAATGGTACATAGAACAAAGAGTGCAGGAGAAGGCCACTTGGCCCATCGAGTCTGCACCGACCCACTTAAGCCCTCACTTTCACCCTATCCCCGTAAACCATTAACCCCTTCTAACCTTTTTGGTCACTAAGGGCAATTTATCATGGCCAATCCACCTAACCTGCACATCTTTGGACTGTGGGAGGAAACCGGAGCACCCGGAAGAAACCCACGCAGACACGGGGAGAACGTGCAGACTCCGCACAGACAGTGACCCAACGGGGAATCGAACCTGGTACCCTGGAGCTGTGAAGCCACAGTGCTATCCACTTGTGCTACCGTGGTGTCCCTCAGGGATCAATGTTGGGCCCACAATTGTTCATAATTTACATAGATGATTTGGAGTTGGGGACCAATTGCAATGTGTCCAAGTTTGCAGACGACACTAAGATGAGTGGTAAAGCAAAAACTGCAGAGGATACTGGAAGTCTGCAGAGGGATTTGGATAGGTTAAGTGAATGGACTAGGGTCTGGCAGATGGAATACAATGTTGACAAATGTGAGGATATCCATTTTGGTAGGAATAACAGCAAAAGGGATTATTATTTAAATGATAAAATATTAAAACATGCTGCTGTGCAGAGAGTCCTGGGTGTGCTCGTGCATGAGTCGCAAAAAGTTGGTTTACAGGTGCAACAGGTGATTGAGAAGGCAAATGGAATTTTGTCCTTCATTGCTAGAGGGATGGAGTTTAAGACTAGGGAGGTTATGCTGCAACTGTTACTGAAGATCAAGCACATGACCCTGCCAGTCGCAATTGAAACATACACAGTGCATGAGCACGCTGAAAATCGCTATTCCCAGTGCAAAACGGCAAAATATGATAAACTAGCCTCCCACGAGGCGGAGAGTATGCAGGGCATCTCCCGGATACAGCGCCTGAACATTGACAAAAGCGGCCATTTCGCGCGCTCTTGCCCGACGCATGCGCGATGCGAACGGGATAACAAAGCGGCCGAAACCCGCACTACGCAGATGCAGACATCTGAGAATGGCACGATGAATGCCTGGACAACGCTTACAGCGTGGGCATTATTACAACGTGTGAATATGCCTTACCAGACTCATCGCGAATCCAGTCAATCCTCTCTGGATCCGAGGATGAATGTCGAGCAGTGATGATGGTCAACCACAGCCCCATCCAGTTCAAGCTGGACACAGGTGCCTCTGCCAACCTCCTCTCACAGGCAGGCTTCAGGCGCATTAAGAAGCCCCCCACGGTCCTTCCAACTGCCTACAAGCTCCTGGATTACAACAGGAATGCCATCACGGCACGGGGATCCTGCCATCTGCACGTATCCAACCGACACTCTCAAGCACGTTTACGCTTTGAAATTGTTAAGCAGGACAGGGTCATCCCTATTAGGTGCACATGCCTGCAAGCAGCTGAACCTCATTCAAAGGGTTTACACCACGATATCCTCCCATGTGGATCTTCAGGCCGGCATCGACGACATCCTCGCCCAGTATCCAGATGTGTTCAACGGAATGCCCACACTGCCGTATCGATACAATGTTCTGCTATGACCTGATGCCAAGCCAGTGGTCCAGGCACCACGATGTGTCCCTGCTCCACTGAGAGAGCGCCTGAAGGCACAGCTCAAGGATCTTCAGCAAAAATGCATCATATCCAAGGTCACCGAACCGACAGCCCGATGGTGTGCGTAAAGCCTTCGGGGGACCTGCGCATCTGCATTGATCCCAAGGATCTCAATAAGAACATAATTTACGGGCAGCACGGTAGCATGGTGGTTAGCACAATTGCTTCACAGCTACAGGGTCCCAGGTTCGATTCCCAGCTGAGGTCACTTTCTGTGCGGAGTCTGCACGTTCCCCACATGTGTGCGTGGGTTTCCTCCGGGTGCTCCAGTTTCCTCCTACAGTCCAAAGATGTGCAGATTAGGTGGATTGGCTGTGCTAAATTGCCCTTAGTGTCCAAAATTGCCCTTAGTGTTGGGTGGGGTTACGGGGATAGGGTGGAGGTATGGGCTTGGGTAGGGTGCTCTTTCAAAGAGCGGTAAAGACTCGATGGGCCGAATGGCCTCCTTCTGTACTGTAAATTCTATATCTCTATATCTGATCATGCCGGAACACTACCCCATCCCGAAGTGGGAGGAACTCACGAGTGAGATAGCACACGCGCGCTTCTTCACCAAATTGGATGCATCACAGGGATTTTGGCAAATCCAGCTGGAAGAGTCACGCCTTTTGGCAGATACTGCTACAATCGCATGCCATTTGGCATTATCTCAGCATCGGAGATATTCCATTGCATCATGGAGCAGATGATGGAAGGCATTGAAGGGGTTTGTGTGTACGTGGACGACATTATCATATGGTCCACGACCCCTGAATAACATGTGTCCCGTCTCCAGAAGGTATTCCGCCGTGTACGTGCCAACGGCCTAAAGTTAAACAGGTCCAAATGTTGTTTTGGCACATCGACACTCGCCCGACTAGGCGCCCAGATCTCACAGCATGGTGTGCGCCCGGACACAGACAAAATCAAGGCCATCGAGGCGATGAAGTCCCTGAGGATAAAAAGGCGGTGCTGCGCTTCTTGGGCATGGTCAATTTTCTGGGCAAGTGCATTCCAAACATGGCCACACACACCACGGCCCTATGCAACCTGGTGAAAAAGTCAACTGCCTTTGAGTGGAAGGCGGCACACCAGACAGAGTGGCTGGAGCTGAAAGCCAAGCTCACCACTGCTCTCGGCCTGGCATTCTTCAACCCGGACTGGGAGACAAAGATATCCACAGATGCGAGTCAGGATGGCATCGGTGCGGTGCTGCTTCAACGAAATGCCACATCATCTTGGGCATCAGTAGCCTACGCACGAAGGGCAATGACACCCACTGAAACCAGATATGTCAGATTGAGAAGGAGTGCTTGGGTCTTCTCACCAGCATCCTCAAATTTCATGATCATGTCTACGGCCTGCCGACATTCACTGTCGAGACAGATCATAGGCCTCTGGTCCACATCATCCACAAGGACCTGAACGACATGACGCCTCGGTTGCAGAGAATCCTGCTTAAACTTAGGAGGTAAGGCTTCAACTTGGTGTGCATACCTGGCAAGGAGATCATCATCACTGATACATTGTCCCGCTCCGTCACCTCGCCCTGTGAGCCGCTGGAGATCATCCACCACATCGAATCGCAGGTGCAGCTGTGTGCTAGCACTCTCCCGGTGACAGATGGGAAGGTAGTTCTCATCCGTGATGAGACAGCCAAAGACCCCCTCTTGCAGTGTGTCATCCACAACCTCACCAATGGCTGGCAGAAAGGGCAGTGCCCACAATTTTACAATGTGAAGGATGACCTGACGGTGATTGAGGGTATCCTCCTCAAGCTGGACAGGATTGTCATTCCACTCAGTCCCCAGAGCTTAGTGCTGCGCCAGATTCATGAGGGACACCTGGGCATCGAAAAGTGCAGATGCAGAGCCCGGCAAGCTGTCTACTGGCCCGGCATCAGCCAGGACATCACGAACATGGTCCTGAACTGTGGTACCTGTCAGCGGTTCCAGCCAGCGCAGAGCAAGGAGACACACCAGCAGCATGACATAGTGACCTCTCCGTGGTCCAAGGTTGGCATCGATCTCTTTCATGCGAATGGTCACGATTACGTATTGATCATCGACTATTTCTTGAATTACCCTGAGGTGCTGAAGCTCCCGGACCTCACCTCTCGGACCGTCATCAAAGCCTGTAAGGAGACATTCTCAAGGCATGGCATCCCAATCACCGTCATGAGCGCCAATGACCCGTGCTTTAGCAGTCGAGAATGGTCCACATTTGCCAGGTCCTACAATTTCCAGCACTATCCGCAGTCCAATGGAAAAGTCGAGAAAGGGGTTCACATTGTGAAACGGCTCATCTGCAAGGCCGCGGACTCTGCTTCCGACATACACCTTGCACTGCTCGCGTACAGGGCGTCTCCATTGTTCACTGGCATGTTGCCGGCTCAACTCCTGATGAACAGGGACCTGCGGACGGCGCTTCCAGCCACACACTTTCCCAACCTGGATCACAGCTCAGCTCAGAGACCGTCAAAAGCAGGGCTATGACGCACTGCCACTGATCTGGCCGTGCTATCCCCGGCAGACACTGTCAGGATCCAGATATCGGATGGTGCGTGGTGTGCCCGTTGTCATTGTTCGACAGGCCGCGTCCCGCTCTCATGTTATATGAATGGCTGATGGCTCCATCGTGCGAAGGAATCGACGGGCACTGAGCAAAGATGCCTGCCCGCAACCACTTTCTCCTCCATTTCCATATGTTGAATTGCCACCTCCTGATACCTCGCGCCACGAGGCCACCAGTCAGGTTTCCATCCCGCCTGTCAAGGCGCCGTCGTCCCCTCTGCCACCTCTCCGGTCGACCAGGATCAGACACAAGCCTCAGAGACTGGACTTGTGAACGTTTGTTTTGTTTGCTCTGTTCTGTTGTCCTCCGTCAGTCGTTAGACAGACTCATTCACTTGTAAATACATTCACATATGCCAACAAAACACAAAAAAAGGGGAGATGTCATGATATGCAAACATGCAGCTAATGAACACATAGAATAGGACACGACCAATGAGCAGTCAGGATACTTAGGGGTGGTATCTCACTATAAAAGGGATGAGGCACTCACACCCTACCTCTTTCCACAGACCAACATCTACAGAGTGAGACAGGGTGTATCCTCAGCATCACACCCCAGCACGTAGCTTAGAGCAAGATTGGTTCAGTTAGACTGAGTTACTACATTTAGATTAGCAGAGAGTCGAACTCATTGGGAACTGTGCTAATAGTTCAATAAAACACATTGAACTCACTTCAAAGTCTGGAGCATCTTTTACTCAAAACTGCATCAAGTGGCAGCATGTGTTATTCCAAATTACATAACACAACAAGTGAGAGGGGACTGAGAGACACCAGTCAGTGTGCAGATATCTCCTTGAGAGAGTGAGGGGACTGAAAGACACCAGTCAGTGTACAGATATCTCCCTGAGAGAGAGAGAGGGGACTGAGAGACACCAGTCAGTATTCAGATATCTCCCTGAGAGAGAGAGGGGACTGAGAGACACCAGTCAGTGTACAGATATCTCCCTGAGAGAGAGAGGGGACTGAGAGACACCAGTCAGTGTACAGATATCTCCCTGAGAGAGAGAGGGGGGACTGAGAGACACCAGTCAGTGTACAGATATCTCCCTGAGAGAGAGGGGGACTGAGAGACACCAGTCAGTGTGCAGATTCCTTGAGAGAGTGAGGGGACTGAAAGACACCAGTCACTGTACAAATATCTCCCTAAGAGAGAGGGGACTGAGAGACACCAGTCAGTGTACAGATATCTCCCTGAGAGAGAGGGGACTGAGAGACACCAGTCAGTGTACAGATATCTCCCTGAGAGAGAGGGGGGACTGAGAGACACCAGTCAGTGTACAGATATCTCACTGAGAGAGAGAGAGGGGACTGAGAGATACTAGTCAGCGTACAGATATCTACCTGAGAGAGAGGGGATTGAGAGACACCAGTCAGTGTACAGATATCTCCCTGAGAGAGAGGGGACTGAGAGACACCAGTCAGTGTACAGATATCTCCCTGAGAGAGAGAGGGGACTGAGAGACACCAGTCAGTGTACAGATATCTCCCTGAGGGAGAGGACTGAGAGACACCAGTCAGTGTACAGATATCTCCCTGAGAGAGAGATGTACCGGCATTGGAGACAGTCCAGAGAAGGTTCACTCGATCGATCCCGTGTATGGAGGGAATTTCTTAGGAGCGGTTGGGTAGGATGAGCGTGTACTCATTGAAGTTTAGAAGAATGAGAGGCAACATTATTGTGAGTAATAGGATTCTCAGGGGGCTTGACAGTGTGCATGCTGAGAGGTTGTTTCCCCTTGTGGGAGAGTCAAGGATCAGAGGGCGGCAAAATCTCAGAGTAAGTGTTCCATAAGACCATAAGACAGGAACAGAATTAGGCCACTCAGCCCATCGAGTCTGCTCTGCCATTCAATCATGGCTGATATTTTTCTTATCCCCATTCTCCTGCCTTCACCATTTAAGACAGAGATGAGGAGGAATTTATTTCTTCCAGAGGGCAGTGATTCCGTGGAATTCTTTACCGCAGAGGATTGTAGTGTTTGGGTCGTTAAGCGTGTTCAGGCTGAGATAGACAGATTTTTAATCAGTGAGGGAATCGAGGGGTATTGGAATATGGTGGGAAAGTGGGAGTTCAGGATTATCCCATCCGATTGCTCACAATCTCATTGATCGGCGGTGCAGGTTCGATGGGCCAAATGGCCTACTTCTGCTCCAATGCCTTACAGTCTTACGGTAAGACCAGACTGTCACTGCGCTCCCTATGAGCTTCTGAAGGCAAAGTGGTCAGAACCATGGTCGACACTCCTGTGAGGGCTAACCACCATTTGGTACAATTAGATTTAGATTTATTGTCACGTGTACCGAGGTACAGTGAAAGGTATTGTTCTGCGTACAGTGCAGGTAGATCACTCCATACATAGAAAACATTGGACATACGTAAATACACAATGTAAATACATAGACACAGACATTGGTGAGGCATACAGGAGTGTAACACTGCACAGTAGACAAGATGTGTGGAGAGATCATGGAAAAAGAGGGTCATTCAGGAATCTGGTAACAGCGGGGAAGAAGCTGTTTTTGAATCTATTGGTGCCTGTTCTCAAACATTTGTATCTCCTGCCCGATGGAAGAAATTGGAAGAGTGAGTAAGCCGGGTGGGAGGGGTCTTTGATTATGCTGCCCACTTTCCCCAGGCAGTGGGAGGGGTAGACAAAGTCAATGGATGGGAGGCGGGTTCGTGTGATGAACTGGACTGTGTTCACGACTCTTTATAGTTTCTAACGGTCTTGGGCTGAGCAGTTGCCAAACCAGGCTGTGATACAGCCAGAGAGGATGGTTTATATGTTGCATCTGTAAATTTGGTAAGAATTGATGTGGATATGCTGAATTTCCTTACTTTCCTGAGGAAGCATAGGCGCTGTTGTGCTTTCTTGGTCGTAGTGTCAACGTGCGTGGACCAGGACAGATTGTTGGTGATGTTTACACCTAGGAATCTGAAGCTGTCAACCATCTCCACCTCGGCACCATTGATAGGCAGGGGTGTGTACGACACTTCCTGAAGTCGATGACCAGCTCCATAATTTTGCTGATATTGAGGGAGAGATCATCGAGTCATGGAAAAAGGCCCTTTTGTCCATCATGTCTGCATCGGCCCATCAATCACCGATCTATTCCTAATCCCAGTTTCCAGCACTTCGTCCGTAGCCTTGAGTGCGATGGTATTTCAAATGCTCGTCTAAATACTTCTGAAATGTTGTGAGGTGTTCCTGCCTCTACCCCCCCCCCCCCCCTTTCAGGCAGCGAGTTCCAGATTCCCACCTCCCTCTGGGTGAAAAGGTTTCTCCTCAAAATCCCCTCTAAATCATAGAATTTATTTACAATGAGGCCATTTGGCCCATCAAGTCTGCGCCGACCCTTGGAAAGAGCACCCCACCCAAGCCCACACCTCCACCCTGTCCCCCAAACCTAGTAACCCCACCTAACCTTTTTGAGCGCTAAGGGCAATTTAGCATGGCCAATCCACCTAATGTGCACACCTTTGGACTGTGAGAGGAAACCAGGGCACCCGGAGGAAACCCATGCAGACTCCGCACAGAGTGACCCAAGCCGGGAATTGAACCTGGGACCCTGGGGCTGTGGTGCAACAGTGCTAACCACTGTGCTGTCGTGCCGCCCATCTCTAAATCTTCTGTCCCTCATCATTTTGAGCACCTCAATCAGCCCCCCCCCCTCAGCCTTCTCTGCTCAAAGGAAAACAACCCCAGCCTAGCCAGCCTCTCTTCATAGCTGAAACGCTCCAGCCCAGGCAACATCCTGGTGAATCTCCTCTGCACCCTCTCCAGTGCAATTACATTCTTCCTATAGTATGGCAATGAGAACTGCGTACAGTACTCTAGCTGTTGCCTAACTGGTGTGTTATACAGATCCCATCATAACCTCCCTGTCATGTGAGTGTCCCTTTAAGAAATGTTTTTATCTTATTGTAGCCACCTAAGATGGGCTAACAAAATGGAGAACTGCTAAGGCTGTAGGGAGAAAACAGTCTTAGCCAGGACAAGCAGTTTGCAAAGGCTAATTAGCATTCTGCACGTATCGAAACTAGTTTATGGCCAGGTGCAAGATCTCTACCAAAGGTGTAAATAGCAAAACGATTTGCATAGTAATGAGGCGATCCAGATCTGGGCCCACACAATAGAAACATTTGGGTTTGAATGGATACTTTGAGTGGACGCCCAGACGAAACGGCACCAGAAGTATCCATCACAAAAGACCCTAGAGACCGCCCCACCCATCGAGAAGAGACCCTCAGATTGGGGGATTTGTAAGATATCGATTGGGAAATGGCCCAATCGATATATGGCAGGTAAAGGCCCGCCCCGAAGAGGCACGGACATTGGGGGACCTATAAAGGTAGACCCCGCACATGGTTCTGTCTGTTGTGCTCCGGCTCCGTTGCTGTTTTGCTCTGGCCTCGCTGTTGTTTTTGCTCCGGCTCCGCTTCTGACTCCGACTCCAGCCTCCAGATCCTGTCTTCCATCACCAGCCGTTGAGCACCAGCCATCGTTCAGTAAGTGCCAAAAAGACGCTCGCTACGTGAACCCGGCATTGCTTATACATTATCCGACTATTAGAGAACAGAAGGTGCAGCCCAGAAAGGAACAAAGGCCTTGTCCCCTGACCTTGCTGGTTCCTACTTAGATAAGTATTTAGTCGTTTAATAGTAGAAATAAGTATTAGTCTTTAGCGTATGCATGCGTATTTATTATATTTGTATAATAAATATCAATCGTTTGAACTTACTAATCGGTGTATAGTTTTATTACTTTGAACCTGACCTTGAAATACTTGTGAGGTGTCTAAATACGGCACCTGGCGACTCCGAGCTGAAAATACATACACAGAGCTGTAGTAGTGTCAAGCACACGGCCTTTAAATGGAGGCGTGTTAATACACTCCAATAAACGCGTGATACACTCAAGTAAAACGTGCAACATTATCACATGACTTCAGTGATGTCATTGTGTGGGTGGAGCTGTGCTGTGGCTCTGTGAGTTTTTACTTTCCCTTTGAGTTTTGGAGCTGGTTTGAACTGAACAGGTTGAAAGAAATGTTTCTCTGTCTTCATTTTAAAAGCTGTTTTCAGACTGCTTGATAATTTAAAAGAGATAATTGCTTTCTGGAAGGAATTCAAACCGGCTGATGAAAAGGCAAACAAGAGTATCAATAACAACAGTCTGATACCAGTGAGAATGCCTTCTGCTGGGCCACACCTTTGAAAAGGGGTTTCTGCTTTATTTGGATTTTGTTATTGAATTGGAACAGTTAAAGGGGAATTCATTAAGGGTTATACATAGATACCTTTAGCTGTGTGGGGTCTTAATGTTTGTAACTGATAAAAATTCTTACTGTGTGTATTTATACAAATATTAACTAAATTTGTAGAATAAATTTTGTTTTTGATTAAAAGCACCTAAGAACTCTGTTGAATAACACCTGAAAGGCAGGATCTTGTGCTCATCGTACCCAAAATCAATAAACAGTTGTAGGTCAGGTGAACTCCATGATATACTTTGAAGTTATCTAAACCCTGGCCCATAACACTCCCTGCCCTTATGTTCTGTGCCTCGGCTGATAAAGGTGAGTATCCCATATGGCCTCTTAACCACCTTATCTACCTGTCCTGCTGCCTTCAGGGATCTGTGGACATGCACCCCAAGGCCCCTCTGGTCCTCTGTCCTAGCATCCTACTCTTCGTTCTGTATTCCCTAGCTTTGTTAGTCCACCTGAAATGCATCAGCTCATAATTTTCAGGGTTAAATTCCATTTGCCACTGATCTGCCCATTTGACCGACCTGACTGTATTGTACTGTAATCGAAGAACATAACAACTAGGAACAGGAGTAGGCTATCCGGCCCCACAAGCCTGCTCTGCCATTCAATAAGGTCATGGCTCACCTGCCCGCTCACCATAACTCTTAATTCCTTTACTTTTCAAAAATCTATCTTTGTCTTAAAAACATCCAATGAGGTAGCCTTAACCGCTTCACTGGGCCGGGAGTTCCACAGATTTACAACCCTTTGGGTGAAGAGGTTCCTCCTCAACTCAGTCCTCAATAGGTTCCCCCTTATTTTGAGGCTATGCCGCATAATTCTTGTTTCACCCACCAGTGGAAACAACCTCCCTGCTTCTATCTTACCTATTCCCTTCATAATTTTTATGTTTCTATCAGATACCCCCGCATTCTTCTAAATTCCAATGAGTATAGTCCCAATCTACTCAGTCTCTCCTCATAAGCCAACCCCCTCAACTCCGGAATGAACCTAGTGAATCTCCTCTGCACACCCTCCAGTGCCAGTACATCCTTTCTCAGGTAAGGAGACCAAAACTGTACACAGTACTCCAGGTGTGGCCTCACCAGCACCCTATACAGCTGCAACATAACCTCCCTGCTTTTAAACTCCATCCCACTCGCAATGGAGGACAAAATTCCATTTGCTTACTTAATTATCTATTGCATCTGCAAACCAACATTTTGCTATTCATGCACAAGGACACCCAGGTCCCTCTGCACAGCAGCATGTTTTAATATTTTATCATTTAAATAATGGTTCATTTTGCTGTTATTCCTACCAAAATGGATGATCTCGCATTTACCGACATTGTACTCCATCTGCCAGACCCTTGCCTACTCACTTAAATCTATCTACATCCCTCTGCAGAATTTCAGTGTCCTCTGCACACTTTGCTCTACAACTCATCTTAGTGTCATCTGCAAACTTTGACACATTACACTTGGTCCCCAACTCCAAATCATCTACGTAACTTATAAACAATTGCTGTCCCAACACTAATCCCTGAGGCACACCACTAGCCACTGATCATCAACCAGAAAAACACCCATTTATCCACCCTCTGCTTTATGACAGTTAACCAATCCTCTATGCATGCTAATACATTTCCCGCAACGCCATGCATCTTTATCTTATGCAGCAGTCTTTTGTGTGGCACCTTGTCGAATGGCTTCTGGAAATCCAGATACACCACATCCAACGGTTCCCCAATTAGTCAAATATGATGTGCCTTTCATTAACCTATGCTGTGTCTGCCCAATGGGACAATTTCTATCCAGTTGTCTTGCTATTTCTTCCTTGATGAAAGATTCAAGCATTTTCCCCACTACATAACTTAAGATAACTGGCCTATAATTACCCGGCTTTTGTCTACCTCCTTTTTTAAACAGTGGCATTACATCTGCTGTTTTACAATCTACCAAAACCGCCCCAGAGTCCAGCAAATTTTGGTAAATTACGAGCGCATTTGCTATTTACCCCGCCATCTCTTTCAGTGCCCTGGGATGCATTTCATCAGGGCCAGGAGACTGGTCTCCCTTTAGCCCCATTAGCTCCTTAGCGATAATGATCATTTCTAGGTCCTCACCTGCCATAGCCTCCTTGCCATCAATTATTGCCAGGTTATATGTGCCTTCCACTGTAAAGGCCGACACAAAATACTTGTTCAATGCCTCAACCATTTCCTCATTTCCATTTATGAAATCCCCCTTCTCATTCTCTAAAGGACCAATGTGGACCTTAGCCATTCTTCATTTTATATATTTCTAGAGCCCTTTGCTATCTGTTTTTATATTCTGAGCTAGTTTACTCTCATAATCTATCTTACTTTTCTTTATAGCTTTTATCGTGGCTTTCTGTTGACTTTTAAAGATTTCCAATCCTCTAGTTTCCCACTAATCTTTGCCACTTTGTATGCCTTTTCTTTCAATTTGATACCCTCCTTTATTTCCTTAGATATCTATAGCTGATTATCCTTTTTCCTACATTCCTTCCTTTTCACTGGTATATACTTTTGCAGAGCACTGTGAAAAATCACTTTGAAAGTCCTCCACTGTTCCTCAATTGCCCCACCATAAAGTATTTGCTCCCAGTCTACATGAGCCAACTCGTCCCTCATCCCATTGAAGGCGCTTTTGTTTAAGCACAAGACACTGGTTTGGGATTTTACCTTCTCACCCTCCATCTGTTTTGGGGTGTTTTCTAGAGCTGTTGGGGAGGGTTTAAACTAATGTGGCAGGGGGATGGGAACCGATGCAGGAAGTTGGAAGGTAGTAAAACAGGGACAGAAGCAAAAGGAAGTAAGGGGAAAAGTGCAAGGCAGAGAAGACATAGTCAAAAATCTAAAAGGGCGACAGTACAAGGTACAGTGACTGAGGGGAGCACAGTGAATAGGCCCAGTAATAACAAAAGGAATAAAACTGGAGATGTTAAGATTCAAAACAGAGGTAAAAAAACCAACATAAGTGTACTTTACCTGAATGCTCGTAGTATTCGGAATAAAGTAAATGAGTTGATGGCACAAATCATCATAAATGACTATGATTTAGTGGTCATTACTGAAACATGGTTAAAGGATGGTCACGACTGGGAGTTAAATATCCGATGCAGTATCAAACTATTCGGAAGGACAGAGTGGATGGTAAGGGAGGTGGTATTGCTCTGTTATTTAAGGATGACATCCGGGCAATAGTAAGGGATGACATCGGTGCTATGGAGGATAAGGTTGAATCCATTTGGGTGGAAATCAGGAATAGTAAGGCGAAAAAGTCACTGATAGGAGTAGTCTATCGGCCACCAAATAGTAACGATATGGTGGGGCAGGCAATAAACAAAGAAATAACTGATGCATGTAGAAATGGTACAGCAGTTATCATGGGGGATTTTAATCTACATGTCGATTGGTTTAACCAGGTCGGTCAAGGCAACCTTGAGGAGGAGTTTATAGAATGCATCCGCGATAGTTTCCTAGAACAGTATGTAATGGAACCTACGAGGGAACAAGCGGTCCTAGATCTTGTCCTGTGTAATGAGACAGGATTGATTCATGATCTCATAGTTAGGGATCCTCTCGGAAGGAGCGATCACAATATGGTGGAATTTAAAATACAGATGGAGGGTGAGAAAGTAAAATCAAATACTAGTGTTTTGTGTTTAAACAAAAGAGATTATAAGGGGATGAGAGAAGAACTAGCTAAGGTAGACTGGGAGCTAAGACTTTATGGTGGAACAGTTGAGGAACAGTGGAGAACCTTCCAAGCGATTTTTCACAGTGCTCAGCAAAGGTTTATACCAACAAAAAGGAAGGACGGAAGAAAGAGGGAAAATCGACCGTGGATATCTAAGGAAATAAGGGAGGGTATCAAATTGAAGGAAAAAGCATATAAAGTGGCAAAGATTGCTGGGAGATTAGAGGACTGGGAAATCTTTAGGGGGCAACAGAAAACTACTAAAAAAGCTATAAAGAAGAGTAAGATAGAGTATGAGAGTAAACTTGCTCAGAATATAAAAACAGACAGTAAAAGTTTTTACAAATATATAAGACAAAAAACAGTGGCTAAGGTAAATATTGGTCCTTTAGAGGATGAGAAGGGAGTTTTAATAATGGGAAATGAGGAAATGGCTGAGGAACTGTCTGAGGAATGGCTGAGGAAATGTCTGCACGTCCTCCCCGTGTGTGCGTGGGTTTCCTCCGGGTGCTCCGGTTTCCTCCCACAGTCCAAAGATGTGCAGGGTTAGGTGGATTGGCCATGCTAAATTGCCCGTAGTGTCCGAAAAAGTAAGGTTAAGGGGGAGTTGTTGGGTTACGGGTATAGGGTAGATACGTGAGTTTGAGTAGGGTGATCATTGCTCGGCACAACATCGAGGGCTGAAGGGCCTGTTCTGTGCTGTACTGTTCTAAACTGAACACGTTTTTTGGGTCGGTCTTCACAGTGGAAGACACAAATAACATGCCAGCGACTGATAGAAATGAGGCTATGACAGGTGAGGACCTTGAGAGGATTGTTATCACTAAGGAGGGAGTGATGGGTAAGCTAATGGGGCTAAAGGTAGACAAGTCTCCTGGCCCTAATGGAATGCATCTCAGAGTGCTAAAAGAGATGGCTAGGGAAATTGCAGATGCACTAGTTTTTTTTTTTTAAATAATTTTTATTGAAGAAATTTTTCAAAATACAAACATTTTAACCCCCCCTACATTTACATTTAAATTATAACAAAACAAAGTCAAACCCCCCTACTTAACAAGAAAAAGAAAAAAGTCCCCCCCCCCCTACTCGCGCGTCCCCCCACCCCCCCCCCCCCCCCCCCCGCCGGCGAACCGACAGTCAGACCAACTTATCATTTCTAGCAGCGTCCTCGGGCAGGCCTTGCCCGTGCCACCACCGCTACCGTACTTCCTTCGTCTTTGTCCCCCCTCCCCCCCCCCTCCTCCCCCCTCCCTCCCGCCCTCCCCTCCCCTCCCGGGTTGCTGCTGTCACGGCCTCAGTTTCTATCTCTGATCCAAGAGGTCTAGGAAGGGTTGCCATCGCCTGAAAAACCCCTGCACCGACCCTCTCAGGGCGAATTTGATCCTTTCCAATTGGATGAAGTTTGCCATGTCGTTTAAACCAGGTGTTAACACTCGGAGGCCTTTCGTCCCTCCACTGAATCAGGATCCTCCTCCGAGCCACCAAGGACGCAAAGGCTAATATTCCAGCCTCCCTCGCCTCCTGTACCCCCGGTTCCACCCCAACCCCGAAGATCGCAAGTCCCCATCCTGGCTTGACCCTGGACCCCACCACTCTCGACACCGTCCCTGCCACCCCCTTCCAGAACTCCTCCAGTGCCGGACATGCCCAAAACATATGTGCATGATTCGCAGGGCTTCCCGAACATCTAATACACCTGTCTTCACCCCCGAAAAACCGACTCATCCTTGTCCCCGTCATGTGGGCTCTATGCAGTACCTTAAATTGAATGAGACTTAGTCTCGCACATGACGACGACGAGTTGACCCTCTCCAGGGCGTCTGCCCATGTCCCGTCCTCTATCTGTTCCCCCAGCTCTAACTCCCACTTATCTTTCAGCTCCTCTACTGGTACCGTCCTCCACCTCCTGCATAATCTTATAGATGTCCGAGATCTTCCCCTCCCCGACCCAGACCCCTGATAGCACCCTATCACTCACCCCCCTGTCGGGGAGCGCGGGGAACCCCGCTACCTGTCGTCTGGCAAATGCCTTCACTTGGAGGTACCTGAACGTGTTCCCCGGGGGGAGCCCAAATTTCTCCTCCAGCTCTCCCAGGCTCGCAAACCTCCCCTCTATAAACAAGTCCCTCAGTTGTCTAATACCCGCCCTCTGCCAGCTCTGGAATCCCCCTCCTGTGTTTCCCGGCGCAAATCTGTGGTTCCCTCTTAGTGGTGCCCCTATCAGACCTCCCACTTCCCCCCTGTGTCGCCTCCACTGCCCCCAGATCTTGAGGGTGGCCGCCACCACCGGACTCGTGGTATACCTCGTGGGAGGGAGCGGCCATGGTGCCGTTACCAGTGCCCCTAAGCTTATGTTGCCGCAGGACGCCCTCTCCATGCGCTTCCAGGCTGCCCCCTCCCCTTCCATCATCCACTTTCGTACCATCGATGTATTTGCCGCCCAGTAATATCCTGAAAGGTTGGGTAACGCCAGCCCTCCACTATCCCTACTCCGCTCCAAAAAGACCCTTCTAACTCTCGGGGTGCCATGTGCCCACACATACCCCATGATACTACTCGTTACCTTCTTGAAAAAGGCCCTGGGGAGGAAGATGGGCAGACACTGGAACAAAAACAAGAACCTCGGGAGGACCGTCATTTTAACTGACTGCACCCTCCCTGCCAGCGACAGCGGCACCATGTCCCACCTCTTAAACTCCTCCTCCATCTGTTCCACCAGTCTGGAAAAGTTCAACTTGTGGAGGGTCCCCCAGTTCTTTGCCACCTGCACCCCCAAATACCTAAAACTTTTAACTGCTCTTTTGAAGGGGAGCCTCCCAATTCCCTCCCCTTGGTCTCCCGGGTGTATTACAAAGACCTCACTTTTCCCCAGATTTAATTTATATCCCGAAAAGTCCCCGAACTCCGCTAGTATCCCCATTACCTCCGGCATTCCCCCCTCCGGGTCTGCCACATACAACAATAAATCATCCGCATAGAGCGAGACCCGATGTTCCTCCCCTCCCCTTGTCAGTCCTCTCCACCCCCCTGAACCCCTCAGTGCCATCGCCAACGGCTCAATCGCTAATGCAAAGAGTAAGGGAGATAGGGGACATCCCTGCCTAGTACCTCGATGGAGCCCAAAATATTCTGACCTCCTCCCGTTTGTTACCACACTTGCCATCGGAGCTGAATAGAGCAGTTTTACCCACTTGATAAATCCCTCCCCAAACCCAAACCTTTCCAACGTCTCCCACAAGTATTCCCACTCCACCCTGTCAAATGCCTTCTCCGCGTCCAGCGCTACCACTATCTCCGCCTCCCCTTCCACTGCTGGCATCATAATCACATTTAACAATCTCCGGACATTTGTGTTAAGTTGGCGTCCCTTCACGAACCCCGTCTGGTCTTCATGGACTACCCCTGGCACACAGTCCTCTATCCTGGTTGCCAGGACCTTTGCTAACAGCTTGGCGTCAACATTCAGGAGGGAGATGGGCCTGTAGGACCCGCACTGGACCGGGTCCTTGTCCCGCTTCAAAATCAAGGAGATCAGGACCTGCGACATTGTTGGGGGCAGAACCCCCCCCTCTCGCGCCTCATTAAAGGCTCGCACCAGCACTGGACCCACCAAGTCCACAAATTTCCTGTAAAACTCCACCGGGAACCCATCCGGCCCCGGCGCCTTCCCCGCCTGCATCTGGCCTATCCCTTTAATTAGCTCCTGCAGCTCTATCGGCGCCCCCAACCCTTCCACCAGCTCCTCCTGTACCTTTGGGAACCCCAATTTGTCGAGAAAGTTCTTCATTCCCCCTCTCCTCTTCGGCGGTTCAGACCTATACAATTCCCTATAGAAGTCCCTAAAGACCCTATTCACCTCTTGCCCCTTCTGCACTACATCCCCACCCCCCTCTCTCACTCCCCCAATCTCTCTGGCTGCATCTCGCTTACGAAGCTGGTGTGCCAGCATCCTGCTCGCCTTTTCCCCGTACTCATACGCCGCACCCTGCGCCCTTCTCCACTGCATTTCCGCCTTCCTAGTGGTCAGTAGGTCGAACCTGGCCTGCAAGCTACGCCGCTCCCTTAATAGCCCCTCCTCTGGTGCCGCCGCATATTTCCTATCTACTTCTAGGAGCTCCCCCACCAGCCTCTCCCTTTCCTGCCTCTCCTTCCTCTCTCTGTGTGCCCTTATGGAGATCAGCTCTCCTCTAATCACTGCTTTCAAGGCCTCCCAGACCGTCCCCACCTGCACCTCACCTGTGTCATTCGTACCCAGATAGTTCTCAATGCCCGTTCTCACCCTTCTGCACACCTCTTCGTCCGCCAACAGCCCTACATCCAGGCGCCACAACGGGCGTTGGTCCCGCGCCTCCCCCATGTCCACGTCCACCCAATGTGGCGCATGGTCCGATATCGCAATGGCCGAGTACTCCGTGTCCTGCACTCTCGGTATCAGCCCCCTGTTCAATACGAAAAAATCGATCCTAGAGTACACTCTGTGGACGTGGGAGAAAAAAGAATACTCCCTCGCCCTAGGCCTACCAAATCTCCATGGGTCTACCCCTCCCATCTGCTCCATGAACCCCCTTAACACCTCTGCCGCTGCCGGCCTCCTATTCGTCCTGGAACTCGATCTATCCAGCCCAGGGTCTAACACCGTATTAAAGTCCCCTCCCATGATCAGGCCCCCTGCCTCCAGTCCCGGGATGAGGCCCAGCAGGCGCCTCATAAAACCCGCGTCGTCCCAGTTCGGGGCATACACATTTACCAGTACCACATTCTCTCCCTGCAGCCTACCCCTCACCATCACGTACCTGCCCTCCTTGTCTGCCACCACCTCTGCCGCCACAAACGACACCCTCTTTCCCACCAGAATCGCCACCCCCCGGTTCTTGATATCCAAGCCTGAGTGGAACACCTGTCCCACCCACCCCCTTCTCAGGTGGACCTGATCTGCTACCCTCAAATGAGTCTCCTGCAGCATTGCTACATCAGCCTTCAGTCCCTTCAGGTGTGAGAAGACCCTTGATCTTTTGACCGGCCCATTCAGCCCCCTTACGTTCCACGTGATCAATCGGGTCGCAGAGCGACCCGTCCCTACTCCCTGTCGATTAGCCATGTCTTGTCCCTTGCTCGCCCCGGGTCATCCCTTCTTTTCTGACCCGCTTCCCATAGCGATGCCCCCCCCCCCCCCCCCCCCCCCGGCTCTCCCCTTCTCGTCCCTGGTCTTTCCAGCAGCAACCCGGTGTCCCCCCCCAGCCCCCCCCCCCCCCCCCCCTGGCTAGGACCCCTCCTAGCCGCGATGTACCCCACATCGTACTCCCGAGAGTCAGCTGGTCTCCGCTGACCCGGCTGCTCCTGCCACATTCCGACTCCTCCCGGTTCACCCCATCTGCGCCCGTGAAAGATCCCCTTAAAACCCCCGAGAAAGACCCGCATAATCAACCCGCTCCCCCCCGTCCCGTCTCCCCAACTTAACGATATAAATACCCAATGGCAACTAAATACATAAATACTTAACTACATACTTAAATAACAAAATAATTAACTAACTATCAACTAACAGTGTGCCCAACCATCACCCTCCATCAAACAGTATAAATAACCGCAGATAACCATAACCCGAAAAGAAAAAAAGAACAAAAAACCCCCCCAAGCACCCAAAGAAAAAGGGTAAGAGGGGTAAATAACTACGGGAAATTGGAAACGGGAAAAAACACCCCATAGGAAGCCAACGACCCACAATAGAGATTTCAACAGTACAAATATACAGAAACACCCAACAACTCGAAACCTTCAAAATATTCAGAAAAGTCAACCGTTCGAGAAAAAACACCCCAAACAATCCACGAAACTGTTACCCAGTTCCGACCTGGCCTGAAAAAGAAAAGGGCCACTTGCTCAATCAAGAGTCCCCCGGCGGCTACGACCGCCGGTGCTCCCAGGTTTTAGTTCGTGTCCAACTTTTCCTCTTGTACAAAGGTCCAGGCCTCCTCTGGGGACTCGAAATAATGATGTTGGTCCTTGTAGGTGACCCACAAGCGCGCCGGTTGCAGCATTCCAAATTTGATCTTTTTCGCGTGTAGCACCGCCTTTGTCCGGTTGTACCGGGCCCGCCGCTTTGCCACCTCCGCACTCCAGTCCTGGTACACCCTTACCGTCGAGTTCTGCCACTTGCTGCTTTTCTCCCTTTTTGCCCACCTCAGGACTTTCTCTCGATCACTTAGCCGCTGGAACCGCACCAGCACCGCCCTCGGGGGCTCGTTTGCCCTAGGCCTCCTGGCCATGACCCGGTATGCCTCTTCCAATTCCAGGGGCGCCGGACCGGCCCCTTCCCCCATCAGGGAGCTCAACATCTTCGCCACATATCCCGGGAGATCCGACCCCTCCAGGCCTTCTTCCAGGCCCAGGATCCTCAAATTTTTCCTCCTCATCCGAGTGTCCAGCTCCTCGAAGCGGCTCTGCCACTTCATGTGGAGTGCCTCGTGCACCTCCACCTTTGCCCCGATGACTGTGGCCTCCTCCTCCCTCGCGGTCATCTCCTGCTGCAGATCTTTAATCGACGCCTCTTGGATCGCCTGGGCTCCCACCAACCTGGTGGCCGTCGCGTTCATGGACTCTAAGAGCTCCACTTTCATCTCCGTGAAAAAACGGAGGAGAGCGGCCTGCTGCTCCTCCGCCCATTTCTTCCACTCCTCCGATGCACCGCCGGCCGCCATTTTGATTTTCTTCCCCCGCTTTTTTTGGGGAGCTGCTGCTGTTTTTCTTGCCGCTCCACTCCGGGTACCGACCATAAAATCGGTCTAGTTCTCCTCAGGGGACCTTCCCCCACCGGGATTCGTTTTTTCAGCGCCGTTGGGGCCCTCCAATTGGCCCAAAAACACCTTTGTTGCAGGAGCTTCCAAATGTGCGGCTTAGCTAGTCATAGCCGCAACCGGAAGTCCCCTGCAGATGCACTAGTGATAATTTACCGAAATTCACTAGACTCTGGGGTGGTCCCGGTGGATTGGAAATTAGCAAACGTGACGCCACTGTTTAAAAAAGGAGGTAGGCAGAAAGCAGGAAATTATAGGCCAGTGAGCTTAACTTCGGTAGTAGGGAAGATGCTGGAATCTATCATCAAGGAAGAAATTGAGAGGCATCTGGATAGAAATTGTCCCATTGGGCAGACGCAGCATGGGTTCGTAAAGGGCAGGTCATGCCTAACTAATTTAGTGGAATTTTTTGAGGACATTACCAGTGCAGTAGATAACGGGGAGCCGATGGATGTGGTATATCTGGATTTCCAGAAAGCCTTTGACAAGGTGCCACACAAAAGTTTGCTGCATAAGATAAAGATGCATGGCATTAAGGGTAAAGTAGTAGCATGGATAGAGGATTGGTTAATTAATAGAAAGCAAAGAGTTGGGATAAATGGGTGTTTCTTTGGTTGGCAATCAGTAGCTAGTGGTGGCCCTCAGGGATCCGTGTTGGGCCCACAATTGTTCACAATTTACATAGATGATTTGGAGTTGGGGACCAAGGGCAATGTGTCCAAGTTTGCAGATGACACTAAGATGAGTGGTAAAGCGAAAAGTGCAGAGGATACTGGAAGTCTGCAGAGGGATTTGGATAGGTTAAGTGAATGGGCTCGGGTCTGGCAGATGCAATACAATGTTGACAAATGTGAGGTTATCCATTTTGGTAGGAATAACAGCAAACGGGATTATTATTTAAACAATAAAATATTAAAGCATGCCGCTGTTCAGAGAGGCTTGGGTGTGCTAGTGCATGAGTCACAGAAGGTTGGTTTACAAGTGCAACAGGTGATTAAGAAGGCAAATGGAATTTTGTCCTTCATTGCTAGAGGGATGGAGTTTAAGACTAGGGAGGTTATGTTGCAATTGTATAAGGTGTTAGTGCGGCCACACCTGGAGTATTGTGTTCAGTTTTGGTCTCCTTACTTGAGAAAGGACGTACTGGCGCTGGAGGGTGTGCAGAGGAGATTCACTAGGTTAATCCCAGAGCTGAAGGGGTTGGATTATGAGGAGAGGTTGAGTAGACTGGGATTGTACTCGTTGGAATTTAGAAGGATGAGGGGGGATCTTATAGAAACATTTAAAATTATGAAGGGAATAGATAGGATAGATGCGGGCAGATTGTTTCCACTGGCGGGTGACAGCAGAACTAGGGGACAAAGCCTCAAAATAAGGGGAAGTAGGTTTAGGACTGAGTTTAGGAGGAACTTCTTCACCCAGAGGGTTGTGAATGTATGGAATTCCTTGCCCAGTGAAGCAGTTGAGGCTCCTTCATTACATGTTTTTAAGGTAAAGATAGATCGTTTTTTGAAGAATAAAGGGATTAAGGGTTATGGTGTTCGGGCCGGAAAGTGGAGCTGAGTCCACAAAAGATCAGCCATGATCTAATTGAATGGCGGAGCAGGTTCGAGGGGCCAGATGGCCTACTCCTGCTCCTAGTTATGTTCTTATCTGTATTTTAAATTCAGCCACATTGTGACCACTCATTCTGAGAGGATCCATAACAATGAGATCAATAATTATTCCTGTCTCATTACACAGGACCAGATCTAGGACCGCTTGTTCCCTCGTAGGTTCCATTACATACTGTTCTAGGAAACTATCGTTGATACATTCTATAAACTCCTCCTCAAGGCTGCCTTGACCGACCTGGTTTGACCAATCGACATGTGAATTAAAATTCCCCATGATAATTGCCGTACCATTTTTACATGCATCAATTATTTCTTTGTTTATTGCCCACCTCACGGATGTTATTATTTGGTGGCATATAGACTACGGGGACGATTCTCCAAACACCGCGCCGGACCAGAGAATCGCTGCATCACGCCACAATGCCCTGACGCCGGTGCGCGAATCTCCGAGGTGCGGAGAATCGGCGCTATTTGTGCTGGCGTGGCGCTGGTCGTGGGCCTCTGGAATCGGCGGGGTCGCCGATTCTCCAGCCCGGATGTGCCGACAGAGTCCTGCCGGCGCCGTTCACACCTGGTCGCTGCCGGTGGGAACTCTGTGCGAAGGGGTGGGGGGTGCCCTGTGGGGGCGGGGGGGGGGGCTCCTTCACCGGGGGGGGGGGCTCCGATGAGCTCTCGCCCGCGATTGAAGCTCACCGATCGGTGAGTTGGTGCGGCGCCCATTTGGTTCCGGGAAAGGAGGCTGGAGCGGCTTGAACCACTCCAGCGCCATGCTGACCCCTTGTGGGGGCCAGAATGGGTCGTACCCGGGCCTGGTTTGAACCGTTGTGAAATGCGACGGCGTTCACAACAGCGCAAACGCTTGGTCTCCATATTGGTGTATCGCCCCCTACGCCTATCAGTGACCTTTTCCCCTTACTGTTCCTTATTTCCACCCAAATGGATTCAACCTTTTTCTCGAAAGAACCTATATCATTTCTCACAACCGCTCTGATGTCATCCTTAAATATCAGAGCTACACCCCCTCCCTTACCTTCCTATCTGTCCTTCCGAATAGTCTGATATGCCTGGATATTTTACTCCCAGACCTGACCATCCTGCAACCATGTCTCTGTAATGGCCACTAAATCATTCTCATTCGCATTGATTTGTGCCGTCTACTCATTTACCATGTTTCGAATGCTGCGAGCATTCAGGTAAAGTTCCCTTATGTCAGTTCTTCTTCTTTATTGTCTTGGGAGTGTCCCTTCAAGAAAGGCTTTTGTCTTATCACATGGCTTCAGTGATGTCATTGTGTGGGTGGAGCTGGGCTGTGGCTGTGAGGTTTTTGTTTTCATTTTCAGTTTGACTTCTGTGGACTACAGACACGGAGAAAGATGTGTTTTGGCCTGTCTCTCTCTATTTTCATTCCAGTAAAAATCACCTTGGTGATGGCCTCGTGAGGGTTATTAATTGTTGGGAATGACTTCATGTTCCCCAGTGCCTAAGTCAGATTCTTGCGCTTTTTTCAAGAAAATATATTTCATTCCAAATACAAATAACAAACACATACAGCAACCCAAATGAACGTTATTCAAACAGTTTGTCAATTTTCCCCCTTTTTCTCCCTTAAACTACCCAACACGCCTTCCCCCTCCACCCACCCACTGGTGACTAATAGATCTTCAAATAAGGACAGAAAAAGGCCTCCATTATACATAAAACCCGTCCTCCAAGCCCCTAAGAGCGAACTTGACCTTCTCCAGTCTCAAAAATTTGTACCAATCCCCCAAACACACGGCGACTCCCAGCGGCCGACCTTCAACTCAGTAAGATTCACTGCCAGACAATCAGAGAGGCAATGTCGCGCAACACTCCACCCCCCCCCCCCCCCCCATCCACTCCAGCAGATCCCACAGACCCTGACACCCGAAAACTGGTCACCAAAGGGAGGGAGAAGAGAAAATGAGAGAGAGACAGAGGGAACAACAGAGAGTGAGACAGAGAAGGAGAAAGAGGGAGACAGAGAGAAGGAGACAGAGATTCAGAGAGAGAGGGACAAAGAAAGAGAGACAGAGAGAGTGAGACAGAGCAGATTTTCCAGGGAGTTTCCCAGCGGCTCTGCTGCCGGGTTCCCCGCCGCTATTCAAACTCCCTGAAAAAACCGCCACAAATGAACTTAGAAATTTTTCTGGAGAATCGTGCACAGAGTAAAGCTCCCTCTATACTGTCCCCATCAAACACTCTCAGGACAGGTACAGCACGGGGTTAGATACAGAGTAAAGCTCCCTCTACACTGTCCCCATCAAACACTCCCAGGACAGGTACAGCACGGGGTTAGATACAGAGTAAAGCTCACTCTACACTGTCCCCATCAAACACTCCCAGGACAGGTACAGCACAGGGTTAGATACAGAGTAAAGCTCCCTCTACACTGTCCCCATCAAACGCTCCCAGGACAGGTACAGGGTTGCCGAAGGATACATAGATAGGGAGGATGTAGTGGGTTTGCGGAGGTTAAAGAGATAGGGAAGTGCGTAAGGGCTGGAGGAGGTTACAGAGATAGGGAGAGGTATAGGGGTTAGAGGAGGGTTCAGAGACAGGGAGGGTTGCAGGGGCTGTAGGAGGTTGGGGAGGGAGGGAAGGGTGCAGGGGACTGGAAGAAACAAATTTACTCTGACCCCTGTCATTACTAGCCCAAATTCTGAACTGTTGATCCTTCGACCCTGTTCCCCATTCCTTGAACTCATACCTGATGAATTGGGGACTTGACCCATAACACAAGAACAAGAGCATGTCCCATTACAATCCGTTGGGCCCCGCTCCTTAGCAACATGCTGGCCAGAGAACTAAATACAAATGCACGTCTTTAGTGTTCAAAACGCGGCAAGAAAGAAGCCAGAGATCATTAAAAGCAAAAATTCACCTTTATTGAATTGCTTAGGAAACGATTCACTGCATTTGAAAAACTTAAAAAAGGAGACAACCGCCAGCAATTGAATTGTAGTGTCATCCGAGACCATCTGCAGGCTTTGAAGCCTGGTGTAGGCCTCAGGCCCTTAGCAACCATTGCTTAGAAATATGGAGGGGTGCGGATGGGTGGGTGGATGGAGGATGGGTGAAGTGAGCTCAGCTATGAATTGGGTGTCATTTTACACCTCGGTAGGTCCTAGTTCCTCGGCCCTAATGGGTCCTTTGAAAACCCTGTCCAAAAAAGATAAGCCAAGATGGACTTCAGCAACTTGAGGTGAGCAAGCTGGGGCCTACGGCCCAGTTGGCATTGTGGATCGAATCCCCTCTTGGCCCGGACTGGGGAGCGGGGTTAACCTAGAATAGAATAGAATCTCTACAGTGAAGAAGGAGGCAATTTGGCCTATCAAGTTCACACAGACTCTCTGAAAGACCATCCTACCTAGGCTCACTCTCCCACCCTATCCCTGTAACGCCACCTAACCTGCACACCCCTGGAAATTATGGGGCAAATGAGCATGACCAATCCACCTAACCTGCACATCTTTGGACTGTGGGAGGAAACCAGAGCACCCGAAGGAACGAGCACACACGGGGAGAAAGTGCAAACTCAACAGACAGTCACCTGGGGCCAGAATTGAACCCGGGTCACTGGAGCTGTGAGGCAGCAGTGCTAACCACTGTGCCACTGAGGCACCCTCAATTACGACGCGAGAGCGAGGTCGGTAACCAAAAGGCTTTAATCTACAGAGAACTGAACAGTATCCGAGAGAAGTGTGCTCACCACATGGAGCCTTCTCCTATATACCGTTTCCTGGGGGCGTAGCCAGAGGCGGAGTCCCCCAGGGTTCCAAGCATCTTAAAGGGGCAAGGTATTAAAGGTCAGGTACCGTTTACAGCAGCTATTAATACCGTTCATCACAGCCACCATGCTGCCCGCCATGTGCCTCCTTGCCACCTCCGGGAGCTGAATAATCCATGAGGAAAAATATCCCCCCCCCCCCCCCCCCCCCCATCCACGGTTGATCAGTTTGGGCCTGCAAAGGGTCCCAAGCCAGCCCCCTGGGCCTGAGTGGACAGAATCGACCATCCGCCGAGGGAGGGTGAACTGGGGGCAGCTGCCGCTATATCCCCCATCTCGGGGTGGGGGGCTTGAGGGGGCTGAGTCTGGGTGAAGGAGCGGAGAAAGGCTGGGACTGATGTTCAGGCCTCGCCAGCCACGTCATGTGCCAAGGTGTCAGGTACAGACAGCTGCTGCCCCCCCCCCCCCCCACCTCACCTCAGCCCGAAGCGAGCACTGAACAGGCCATTGTCAATAAATCTCAGGTTGTGTAAAAAGGACAGATGCGCGCACACACAGGAAGCAGAGAGATCACGCAAAGTCACGCACAAAATAGTCACTTTGACTTCCAGGTCACAATTGGGGCCCATTTATTTCATCCCCCTCATCGAGAGATGGAGGCAGAGAACGCGAGAGGCAGAAAGAGGGAGAGAGAAAGACAGAGAGAGAGGGGGACAGACAGAGAGGGAGAAAGACAGAGAGACAGAGTGAGAGAGAGACAGAGAGCGAGTGAGAGAGAGAGATAGAGAGCGAGAGAGAAAACAGAGAATGAGAGAGAAAGATAGAGAATGAGACTTGGACAGAGTGCGAGAGAGATGAGTGAAACAGTGCAAGAGAGGCAGAGAGAGACACAGAGAGAAAGGGACAGACAGAGAGAGAAAGACAGATAGACAGAGATTCAGACAGACCGAGAAAGAGACAGACATAGGTGAGACAGACAGACAGAGAGAGACAGCCACAAAGATAATGACAGAGAGAGACAGATAGAGAGTGAGAGACAGAAAGACAGGGAGACAGAAATACAGAGTGAGAGAGAAAGACAGAGAGTGAGAGAGAGACAGAGTGAGAGTGTGACAGAGTGAGAGATACAAAAAGAGAAAGAGAGAGAGGCAGAAAGAGAGAGAGAGAGAGAGAGAGAGAGAGAAAGGAACAGAGACAGTAACAGAGAGAGACAAAGAGAGGCAGACAGAGAGAGATAGAGAGAGAGGCAGACAGAGAGAGAGACAGACAGACAGACAGAGACAGACAGAGAGAGAGAGACAGGGAGAGAGAGAGTGTGAGAGACAAGACAGACAGAGGGAGATGAAAGCACAAGGTTATCTCCTCCAGTCTGTCGGCCCCGTTATCCCTTCCAAAAAAATCCCTTCACCCTCTTCTCTTCCCACCTCCTGGGAAACCCGAGCTCGTTAGAGAGATAGAGAGACAGATAGAGAGAGAGAGTTCCCTCGCGCACTCAGGCTGCGTCCTCGCCCTCCTCCTCCTCGAACTCAGCCTCCTCCTCGGCCGTGGCCTCCTGGTACTGCTGGTACTCAGAAACCAGGTCGTTCATATTGCTCTCGGCCTCGGTGAACTCCATCTCGTCCATGCCCTCGCCCGTGTACCAGTGGAGGAAGGCCTTGCGACGGAACATGGCGGTAAACTGCTCGGAAATGCGTTTGAAGAGCTCCTGGATGGCGGTGCTGTTGCCGATGAAGGTGGCGGCCATCTTGAGGCCTCGGGGTGGAATGTCACAGACGGCCGTCTTCACGTTGTTGGGGATCCATTCCACGAAGTAGCTGCTGTTCTTGTTCTGGACATTGAGCATCTGCTCATCCACCTCCTTCATGGACATGCGGCCCCGGAAGATGGCGGCCACTGTCAGATAGCGGCCGTGTCGGGGGTCGCAGGCCGCCATCATGTTCTTGGCGTCGAACATCTGCTGGGTCAGCTCGGGCACCGTCAGGGCCCGGTACTGCTGGCTGCCCCGGCTGGTCAGGGGTGCAAAGCCGGGCATGAAGAAGTGAAGGCGGGGGAAGGGCACCATGTTGACTGCAAGCTTGCGCAGGTCGGCGTTGAGCTGCCCGGGGAAGCGGAGGCAGGTGGTGACGCCGCTCATGGTGGCCGAGACCAGGTGGTTGAGGTCTCCGTAGGTGGGGGTGGTGAGCTTGAGGGTGCGGAAGCAGATGTCATACAGGGCCTCATTGTCAATGCAGAAGGTCTCGTCCGTGTTTTCTACCAGCTGGTGGACGGAAAGCGTGGCATTGTAGGGTTCTACCACAGTGTCGGACACCTTAGGCGAGGGCACCACACTGAAGGTGTTCATGATGCGGTCCGGGTACTCCTCGCGGATTTTGCTGATCAGCAGGGTGCCCATGCCCGAGCCTGTGCCCCCGCCCAGTGAGTGGGTGAGCTGGAAACCCTGCAGGCAGTCACAGCTCTCCGCCTCCTTGCGTACCACATCCAGCACTGAGTCCACCAGCTCGGCACCCTCAGTGTAGTGACCCTTGGCCCAATTGTTGCCAGCACCACTCTGACCTGGAGAGGGGGAGGGACAGAGATGAAAGAAAGACAGAGAATGGGTGAGAGATAGACAGACAGAGACAGACAGAGAGGAAAGGAGAGACAGGCAATTAGACAGAAAGCGAGAATGAGAGAGGGAAAGAGACAGAGAGGCAGAGAGAGAGACAGAGGGAAGCAAAGAGAAAGAAAAGGAGAGATGCAGGGAGATACAGACAGGAAGAGGGAGAAAGACAGAGAGAGACAGAAAAGGAGAAAGAGAGACAGAAAAGGAAAGAGACAGAGAGAGATATAGAGAGACATATAGACAGAGACAGTAAGAGAGAGAGAGGGAGCAACGGAAAGAGGCAGACAGACAATGAGAGAGTAAGACAGATGTAGAGGGAGAGAATGAGAGGGAGAGACAGACAAAGAGGGGGAATGAGAGAGGGAGAGAGAAGTGTGAGTTCAAACCTTAACGGCAGTAAGCTCTGATATTCTCAGTAACTGAACACAATAGAATGTCCCAGGGAGCTGTGAAGAACAATGACCAAAATTCAAACCGGAGCTGGGAAGTGAAACTCTATCAACAGAAATTAAACTAATGAAAGACAGGGGCCGGGATTCTCCCCTACCCGGCCGGGCGGGGGGTCCCGGCGTAGCGGAGAGGCGAGAACCACTCCGGCGTCGGGCCTCCCCAAAGGTGCGGAATTCTCCCGCCCCGCCGACCAGCGCGAACGGCCTTTGGCGCCCCGCCGACCGGCGCCACAGCTGGCCGAAAGGCCTTCGCCGGCCAGCGTGAGTCCATGCATGCGCCGGAGCGTCAGCGGCCGCTGACGTCACCCCGGAGCATGCACGGTGGAGGGGGTCTTTTCCGCCTCCGCCATGGTGGAGGCCGTGGCGGCGGCGGAATTAAAAGAGTGCCCCACGGCACAGACCCGCCCGCCAATCTGCGGGCCCCAATTGCGGGCCAGGCCACTGTGGGGGCACCCCCCGGGGTCAGATCGCCCCGCGCCCCCCCCCCCCCCCCCCCAGGACCCCGGGGCCAGCTGGTGCCGCCTGCTCCCGCCGGCACCAGAGGTGGTTTAAACCACGCCGGCGGGAGAGGCCTGACAGCGGCGGGACTTCGGCGTATCGCGGGCCGGAGAATCGCCGCAGGGGGCCCGCCTACCGCCGCGAGGGGCCCGCCGACCGGCGCGGTGTGATTCCCGACCCCGCCGATTCCCGGGTGGCGGAGAATTCCGGCCACGGCGGGGGCGGGATTTACGCCGGCCCCTGGTGATTCTCCGACCCTGCGCAGGGTCGGAGAATTCCGCCCAGGGTGACAGAGTCACAGAGTGAGTGAGAGACAGAGAGTGAGTGAGAGACAGAGAGTCAGGACTGAGGCAGCACTGCACTGTGAGAGGGTCACTATTGTGGGAGTGCCGCACTATTGGAGGATCACTACTGAGGGAGTGCTGCACAGTCGGAGGGTCAGTACTTTGGGAGCGTCGCATTGTCGGAGGGTCAGTACCGAGGGAGCAGCGCACTGTCGGAAGGTCAGTACTGAGGCAGCAGCGCACTGTCTGAGGGTCACACCGCACTATTGGATGGTCAGTACTTTGAGAGTGCTGCATTGTCGGAGGGTCAGTAGTAAGGGAGCACTGCACTGTCGGAGGGTCTGTACTGAGGGAGCACCACACTCTCGGAGGGTCTGTACTGAGGGAGCACCGCACAGTCGGAGGGACAGTACTGAGGCAGCGTCGCACTGTCTCAGGGTCACTACTGAGGGAGTGCCGCACTGTCTGAGGGTCACTACTGAGGGAACACCACACTATTGGAGGGTCAGTACTTTGGGAGTGCCACATTGTCGGAGGGTTAGTACCGAGGGAGTGCCGCACTGTCGGAGGGTCAGTATTGAGGGATTGCCACACTCTCGGAGGGACAGAACGGAGGGAGCGCCATACGCTTGGAGGGTCAGTACTGAGGGAGCACGCACTATTGGAGTGTCAGTACTTTGGGAGTGCCGCATTGTCGGAGGGTCAGTACTGAGGGAGCGCCGCACCTTCAGAGGGACAGTCTGTGGATTGCCTCACTGTCAGAGGGTCAGTACTGAGGGAGCACCGCACTGTCGGAGGGTTAGTACTGAGGGAGTGCCGCACTGTCGGAGGGTTAGTACTGAGGGAGCACCGCACTGTCGGAGGGTTAGTAGTGAGGGAACGCCCCATTGTCGGAGGGTCAGTACTGAGGGAGTGCCGCACTCTTGGACGGTCAATACTGAGGGGGTGCCACACTGTCTGAGGATCACTACTGAGGGAAAACTGCACTGTCTGAGGGTGACTACTGAGGGAGTACCGCACTATTGGAGGGTGAGTACTTTGGGAGCATCGCATTATTGGAGGGCCAGTAGTAAAGGAGCACTGCACTGTCGGAGGGTCAGTGCTTTGGGAATGCCGCACTGCCGGATGGTTAGTACTGAGGGAGTGCCGCACTGCCGGATGGTTAGTACTGAGGGAGTGCCGCCCTGCCGGATGGTTAGTACTGAGGGGGCGCCGCCCTGCAGGCGGGTCAGTACTGAGGGAGTGCCGCACTGCAGGGGGTCAGTACTGAGGGAGTGCCGCCCTGCAGGCGGGTCAGTACTGAGGGAGTGCCGCCCTGCCGGATGGTTAGTACTGAGGGGGCGCCGCCCTGCAGGCGGGTCAGTACTGAGGGAGTGTCGCACTCTCGGAGGGTCAGTACTGAGCGAGCACCGCAGAGTCTGTGGGTCACTACTGAGGGAGTGCCGCACTGTCTGAGGGACACGACTGAGGGAGCACCGCACTATTGGAGGGTCAGTACTTTGGGAGTGCCACATTGTTGGAGGGTCAGTAGTATGGGAGCACCGCACTGTCTGAGGGTCACCACTGAGGGAGCACCGCACTATTGGAGGGTCAGTACAGAGGGAGCGCTGCACCGTCAGAGAGTCAGTACTGAGGGAGAGGCAGCACGGTGACACACTGGGTTAGCACTGCGGCCTCACGGCGCTGAGGTCCCAGGTTCGATCCCGGCTCTGGGTCACTGTCCGTGTGGAGTTTGCACATTCTCCCCGTGTTTGCGTGGGTTTCACCCCCACAACCCAAAAACGTGCCAGCTAGGTGGATTGGCCACTCTAAATTGCCCCTTAATTGGAAAAATGATTGGGTACACTAAACTTAAAAAAAAAGTACTGAGGGAGTGCCGCACTGTCGGAGGGTCACTATTGAGGGAGTGCCGCACTGTCAGAGGGTCAGTACTGAGGGAGTGCCGCACTGTCAGAGGGTCAGTACTGAGGGAATGCCGCATTGTTGGAGGGTCAGTACTGAGGGAGTGCCGCCCTGCCGGATGGTTAGTACTGAGGGGGCGCCGCCCTGCAGGCGGGTCAGTACTGAGGCAGTGTCGCACTCTCGGAGGGTCAGTACTGAGCAAGCACCGCAGAGTCTGTGGGTCACTACTGAGGGAGTGCCGCACTGTCTGAGGGACACGACTGAGGGAGCACCGCACTATTGGAGGGTCAGTACTTTGGGAGTGCCACATTGTTGGAGGGTCAGTAGTATGGGAGCACCGCACTGTCTGAGGGTCACCACTGAGGGAGCACCGCACTATTGGAGGGTCAGTACTGAGGGAGCGCTGCACTGTCAGAGGGTCAGTACTGAGGGAGAGCCGCACTGTCAGAGGGTCACTATTGAGGGAGTGCCGCACTGTCAGAGCGTCAGTACTGAGGGAGTGCCGCACTCTCAGAGGGTCAGTACTGAGGGAGTGCCGCACTCTCAGAGGGTCAGTACTGAGGAAGCGCTGCACTGTCAGAGGGTCAGTACTGAGGGAGTACCGCACTTTCGGAGGGTCAGTCTGTGGATTGCCATACGGTCAGAGGGTCAGTACTGAGGGAGAGCCACGGGAGAGAGATCTCATGCCACCCCAACCGTGCCAAGTGTTCATGGACGTGTTTCCCACATTGTTATGCCCCTCACTGTCCCTCCCTCTCTGTTGGTGCTCTCCCTGTGTCTCCCCCACCACCGCGGCCTTTCCTTAACACGTTCACCCACCCCTGCTCCTCAAAGCTCCTCAAAGTCCCTCGCCGCCCTAGAAGCCGCATGCACACGCCCGACCGGACTCACCAAAGACAAAGTTATCGGGCCTGAAGATTTGCCCGAAGGGCCCCGACCTCACTGAATCCATGGTTCCTGGCTCGAGGTCCACCAGCACTGCCCTGGGCACGTACTTGCCCCCTGTGCGAGAGATGGAGCAAGAGAGAGAGATGAGAAGGGAAAAAGGCATGGCATCAGTACCGGGTGATGGAGGATGATCCCGTTCTGGGCAAGAATAAGGAAAAAGGACGTCTGATAACGGCCATGGAGAGAGTTGTCGCACACAGGCAACTCCGGCTCGAAGGTGTTGGTTTGGGGACTTTTTAACCTGTTACCTGAATAGTTCCAGACGAATATTGGTGTGGAAGGTGTAGAAGAAGAGGTTCTCCCCAAGATTGGCATGTCTACTTCCTGTGGCCCTTTGGGTGAGGTATTCAGTATTCAGGGGGGTATGGGGCTGGTGGCACAGGCTAAGAAGGAACTGGTAGGGGGGTGGGGGGCGTTGGGTGTGTGCAAGGGGGGCCTTTGGGTGGGAGTTGCCACACTAGCAAGCAATGATTGCGACATGGCACAGTTGGAGGTTGAGCATGGTCATGGGCGGAGAGGGGCACGATCTTGAATGCCCCCGCTTCAGAGTGGGATTAAGTGGGGCAGGACTGGTGGGGAAGCATGGCAGATGGGAATAGAGGCGTAAGCCTCGGTAAGAGTCATGACAGGGAACGTCCTGGGGCTGAATGGGTCGGTCAAGAGTTCAGGGGTTTTTGTGCACCTGAGGAGTTTGACTGCAAAGGCAATTTTCCTGCAGGGGACGCATCTCTGGGTGAATGAGCAGGTTAGGCTGAGGAAGGGATGGGTAGGACACATGTTTCTCTCGGGATTTGCTTTGAAGTCGAGGTAGCCATTTTGTTGAACAAGAGGACATTCCCCAAGTTGATGGGAAGGTCGAGGAAGGAGAAGGAGTTGGGAGGGTTTAAGGAACGTTGATCTGGGGGACTCAGGAACCCTGGGGTGGGGGGACACGGGGGAGTGCTCCTTCTTCTCGCACGTGTAGAAGATGTATTCCCGAATTGATTTCTTTGCGGTGAGTCGGACGGTGCTGATGGAGGTGGTGGGGGAGCGGGGTATGCGGCAATTGCGATCTTGGTCATGCACCACATAGGCTGGAGGTGAGGCTGAGGGGCAGGTACAGGGGCCGGAGTGGAGACAAGACTCAGGTCTCTTACCGGATGAAGGGTTTTGTGAAAAGGTGAGGCTGGCGATTGGGGACTATGTGGAGCTTAATCAGAACGGGGAGGTGTCAGTAGCCACATTCTGGGAGGCATTGAAGGTGGTGGTTCGAGGGGAGATCATCTCGTTCAAGGTGCACCAGGATAGGAGGAGGAGGAAGGATCATGTTGAATGAGATCGTTGAGGTGGACATAAGATACTCAGTACTAATCTCATTTCAGATTGCAGCATCCGCAGTAATTTGCTTTTACCCACTGAGGAGATGTTGGCAGAGAGGAAGAGGTTGCAGGGGCAATATGACAGGTTGAGGATGGGAAAGGCGGTAAGGTAGGTATGGAGGGCGGGGGGGGGGGGGGGGGGGGGGGGGGGTCAGTGCGGAGAAGGTGACGCGCATGCTGGCCCACCAGCTGCGGAGGCAGGCGGCATCCAGGGAAATTCTGAGGGTGCGGACAGAGAATGGGGAGGTGGTTTCGGAGCCGAGGAGGATAAACGTGGTGTTCAGGGGGCTGGGTGGAGAGGAGGAGGGTATGGGGCGGTTTTTGGATGAGTTGGAGTTCCAAGAGTTGGAGGAAGAGAAGAGGCAGGATGAGAGGACTCGCTGGAGCTGAGGGAGGTGATAGACAGTATATGGGGAATTCAGTCGAGGGAGGCCCCAAGGCCAGACGGCTCTCCGGCTGAGTTTTACAAGGTGTGTGTGGCGGAGTTGGCACCTCACTTGTTGGGGATGTATAGTGAGGTAGTGGAGAAGGGGGAATTGCCAGAGACGCTGACTCGGGCGTCGATTACACTTATCCCAAAAAAGGGGAATGATCCGCTGGAGTATGGGTCGTACAGGCCCATCTCCAAGAACAAAGAAAGAATCTTGTTGTTAAATAAGGAAGTATTAGCTAAGGTGTTGGTGGGGAGGGTGGAGGAATGTGTGCCGGGGGGGTTTCTGAGAATCAAACGGGTTTTGTAAAGGGCAGGCAAGCTCTCCAGCAACATCAGGAGGCTGTTAAACATAGTTCTGACTCCATCAGGGGGGCAGGTAGCGGAGGTTATTGTTTCTATGGATACGGAGATGGTCCTTGATCGGGTGGAGTGGAGGCATTTATTTGAAATTCTGGGAAGATTTGGCTTTGGGCTGAATGTGTGGCGCGGGTGTGTCTGTTGTATATGTGCGCACGAACAAGATAAGTTCAGTAGATTTTGAGTTGCACAGGGGAACGAAGCAGGGGTCCCACTGTCGCCATTGTTATTCGCACTGGCGATTGAACCCTTGGTGATGACCTTTCAGACTGTCTGCGGAGTGGCGAGGGATTGTGAAGGGGTGCAGGGAGCACCGGGTATCGTACGCAGACGACCTGGTGTTGTTTGTGTCAGACCACTGGAGAGTGTGGGCAGGATCATGGGACTGGTAGAGAGGTTTGAGGCCTTCTCCGGGTATAAGGTGAATGTTGAGGAGAGTGAGGTGTTTCCGGTGAATGCGGCGGACGGGGGGCCGATTTGGGGGCGTTGCCGTTTAAGGTAGCAAGAGGGAGGTTTAGGTATTTGGGGATTCTGGTGATGAGAGAGTGGGCAATGATGCACAGGTGGAATCTGACAGTGTTAGTGGAGGAGTTAAGGGGAATTTTAAGAGCTGGGGCACTTTGCACTTGACACTGGCAGGGAGGGTGCAGGTTGTAATGATGAATGTGCTGCCAAGGTTCCTGTTTGTTTCCCAGATCCTCCCGATCTTTTTCCTTAAGGCTTTCTTCCGGAGTGGGGAGACGTTGATCTTGGAGTTTATATGAGCTGGGAAGGTACCGAGAGGGAAGAGGGCTCTGTTGCAGAGGCTGAGGCAGGAAGGGGGGTTGGCACTCCCAAACGTGCTGGGTGGTGAATGTAGAGAAGGTGGTGCACAGGGTACATCTAAATTGGGTGAGGGTGAGTTGGTTATTCCAGGGTGTGGCTCATCGGTGTGAGAAGTGTGGGCGGACCCCATTTGTTCTGGGGCTGCGAGAAGCTGGAGAGATACAGGAAGGCGGTGTTTGGGACGCTATCTAAGAGAATTGGGTGGAGGTCCAGCCGGACCCTATGGTGCTGACCTTAGGGTTTTCATATGCACTGGAGCTGCTAGAGTGGAAGGGGGGCCGATGTTGGGATTTTTTATCCCAATTAAGAGGCAATTTAGTTTGGCCAATCCACCTACCCTGCACATATTTGGGATGTGCAAAGTCTGCACGGACAGTGACCAAGGACTGGGATCAAACCCGGGTCCTCGGCACCGTGAGGCAGCAGTGCTAACTACTGTTGGCTATGTGATTTGTACGACTTTCTCTGGTTGGAGATTACGGGCGGGATTCTGTGATCCCGAGGCTAAAGGTTGACGCCGTCAGAAACACCGTCGCATTTCTCGACGGCATCAACACGGCCTCAGGATCAGCAATTCTGGCCCCTACAGGGGGACAGCACTAGAGCAGTTCACGCCGCTCCAGCTGCCTATCCCGGCGTCAACTGGGCGGCGCTGGGTCCGCGCATGTGCAGTAGCACCAGCGCCAATCTGCACATGCGCAGTGGCTCACTGCATCGCGCCAGCCCTGACGCAACATGGCTCACAGTTACAGGGGCTGGCACGGAAGAACAGAGGACCCCAGCCAGAGAGGCCGGCCCGCCTATCAGTGGGCCCCGATGCGGACCAGGCCACATCGGAGGACCCCCCCCCGGGGTTGGTCCCCCCTCCCCCCGCCACAGGCCGCCCCCTGATCCTTCCACGCCGGGTTCCCACCGGCTGAGAGCATGTGTGGATGGCGCCGACAGGACTCGGCTATTTTACGATGGCCGCTCGGCCCAAGACGTGCCGAGAATCGGCGGGGCGGCCCCTAACCGGCGCCAATCACGTCGGTGACATTCTCCGCTCTGTGGAGAATCGCGTGCCTGCGTCGGCGCAGCGTGGCGTGATTCGCGCAAGTCGCGGGGATTCTCCGGCCTGATCCCGGGCTGAGAGAATCCCGCCCTACTTCAAATTGAGGGAGTCAGAGAAGGGCTTTGAGGTGCGGTGGGGTTGTTCATGATGCTATTTGAGGAATTGTTCGTTGTGGGGAGCGGTGTGGGAGGGGAGGGGACAAAAGGGAAAAAATTGTACAAACTACTGCAATTTTATGGAGTGTGTATTTTATATTTTGCTACCGTTACATGGGCTTAGAATGAAATGAAAATCGCTTATTGTCACGAGTAGGCTTCAATGAAGTTACTGTGAAAAGCCCCTAGTCGCCACATACCGGCACCTGTCCGGGGAGGCTGGTACGGGAATCGAACCGTGCTGCTGGCCTGCTTGGTCTGCTTTAAATGTCAGCGATTTAGCCCAGTGAGCTAAACCAGCAGAACATACCTTTTAAATTTATATATATTTTTTTATGTGCGATGCCTGCTGCAGTTGAATAGCCACATCTGGCGGCCCGGGGGGGGGGGGGGGGGGAGGAGCATGTCACCCATTGCACCTTATGACCCCCTACCAACGTGCCGTCGTGCGTAGAGCATCATGGGTGCCAAGAAGGTGTAGCCAATGAACGCAGGCGTGACTGGGGGAGGGGGTGGTTGTCACCTGATGCCTCATTGTAGTAAACGTTAATCCTCTCCAGCTGCAGGTCGCTGTCCCCATGGTAAGTCCCAGTGGGATCGATGCCGTGTTCGTCACTGATCACTTCCCAGAACTGAGAGAGAAAGGGAGAGAGAGAGAGAGAAAGAAAGAGAGAGAGAGAAAAGGGGAATGTTAACACGAGGGAAGACTGGCCACAATATGCCTGACATTCATCCACCCTCACATCACCCCGTATCCCTCACTCCCACCCTCTACCCGTACCCCTCACTCCCACCGTCTCCCTGTATCCCTCACTCCCACCGTCTCCCCGTATCCCTCACTCCCACCGTCTCCCCGTATCCCTCACTCCCACCACCCCCCCGTATCACTCACTCCCACCGTCTCCCTGTATCCCTCACTCCCACCGTCTACCTGTATCACTCACTCCCACTGTCTCCCCGTATCCCTCACTCCCACTGTCTCCCCGTATCCCTCACTCCCACCGTCTCCCTGTATCCCTCACTCCCACTGCCTCCCCGTAACCCTCACTCCCACCGTCTCCCCATATCCCTCACTCCCACTGTCTCCCTCACTCCCACCGCCTCCAATATCCCTGACTCCCACCATCTCCCCATATCCCTCACTCCCACCGTCTCCCTGTATCCCTCACTCCCACTGCCTCCCCGTAACCCTCACTCCCACTGTCTCCCCATATCCCTCACTCCCACCGTCTCCCCGTATCCCTCACTCCCACCGTCTCCCCATATCCCTCACTCCCACCGTCTCCCCGTATCCCTGACTCCCACCGTCTCCTTCACTCCCACCGTCTCCAATATCCCTAACTCCCACCCTCTAACCGTATCCCTCACTCCCACTGCCTCCCCGTAACCCTCACTCCCACCGTCTCCCTGTATCCCTCACTCCCACCGTCTCCCGTATCCCTCACTCCCACCGTCTCCCCGTATCCCACCGTCTCCCCGTATCCCTCACTCCAACCGTCTCCCCGTATCCCTCACTCCCATCCGTCTCGCTGTATCCCTCACTCCCACCGTCTCCCCGTATCCCTCACTCCCACCGTCTCCCCGTATCCCACCGTCTCCCCGTATCCCACCGTCTCCCCGAATCCATCACTCCCACCGTCTTCCCGTATCCCTCACTCCCATCCGTCTCGCCGTATCCCTCACTCCCACTGTCTCCCTGTATCCCTCACTCCCACCGTCTCCCCGTATCCCTCACTCCCACCGTCTCCCCGTCTCCTCACTCCCACCATCTCCCCGTCTCCCTCACTCCCACCCTCTCCCCGTCTCCCTCACTCCCACCGTCTCCCCGTATCCCTCACTCCCACCGTCTCCCCGTCTTCCTCACTCCCACCCTCTCCCTGTCTCCCTCACTCCCACCGTCTCCCCGTATCCCTCACTCCCACCTTCTCCCCGTCTCCCTCACTCCCCACCTTCTCCCCGTCTCCCTCACTCCCCACCCTCTCCCCGTAACCCTCGCTCCCACCCTCTCCCCGTATCCCTCACTCCCACCCTCTCCCCGTATCCCTCACTCCCACCCTCTCCCTGTATCCCTCACTCCCACCATCTCCCTGTATCCCTCACTCCCCAGTATCTCCCTGTATCCCTCACTCCCCAGTATCTCCCTGTATCCCTCACTCCCCAGTATCTCCCTGTATCCTCACTCCCCAGTATCTCCCTGTATCCCTCACTCCCCAGTATCTCCCTGTATCCCTCACTCCCAGTATCTCCCTGTATCCCTCACTCCCCAGTATCTCCCTGTATCCCTCACTCCCCAGTATCTCCCTGTATCCCTCACTCCCCAGTATCACCCTGTATCCCTCACTCCCCAGTATCTCCCTGTATCCTCACTCCCCAGTATCTCCCTGTATCCCTCACTCCCCAGTATCTCCCTGTATCCCTCACTCCCCAGTATCTCCCTGTATCCCTCACTCCCCAGTATCTCCCTGTATCCTCACTCCCCAGTATCTCCCTGTATCCCTCACTCCCCAGTATCTCCCTGTATCCCTCACTCCCCAGTATCTCCCTGTATCCCTCACTCCCCAGTATCTCCCTGTATCCCTCACTCCCCAGTATCTCCCTGTATCCCTCACTCCCACCGTCTCCCTGTCTCCTTCAACCCCGCTGCCTCCCCCCCCCCCCCCCCCCCCCCCCCCCCCCCCCCCCCCCCCCCCCCCCCCCCCCCCCCCCCCCCCCCCCCCCCCCCCCCCTCGGTGCATTAACTCCGGATTAACCGTAACTTGAGACCCGAACGCACAATGACTTCGCGAGTTAATCTTTGTGCAGCTCCCTCCCTCCCCCCAACGCTCTTTCTTTCTTTCTTTCATTCATTCTCTCTCTCTCTCTCTCTCTCTCACACACACACACTGAGACCCGTTATCGCCCCAAGGCAAGGAGCGCTCCTGCCCTACCCACCCGCCCCGAAGCCCTGGGAGGTGCTTCCCGCCTTCGGCCGCCACCCAACTGCTGCCCCTACCTTGGCGCCAATCTGATTGCCACACTGGCCGGCTTGGAGGTGTACGATTTCCCTCATTGTTGGCACTTTCTACCCTCGCTCTCTCAGTACCAACGACGCTCTCAGCAGGCAACGGTCAAACTGGCATCGTATCCAAGGGGCTGAGTCTCTTCATCCCGTGTCCCCGCCCACCTCCCAAGGCTATTGGAAAGTGCGGCCTCTCCAATTGGATCACTTGTCCAATCACTGGCTCCCGCCTGAGGGGAGCTGCCCTCCCATTGATGGAGGGGGGTGTCAATCACCCCGTGCCCCACCCCCCCCCGGCCCCAACCCCGCCCCAGAAGCGGTTGCCAGGCAAGCCGTCAATCGGCCGAGTGGGTCTCCCCTGGCAACTGAAGTTTGTTTAGCGTTGCCGCGGAGATGCGGGGGGCAGGGACGCCGCATTGTTTGGCAGGAACGGCCAAGTGCACGGGAGGGGCAATGGGGCTTTGTCTGCAGGATGCCGAGGAGTCAGAAAACTGATATCGCCATGGGAACAGGAAACACGACACTCCCTAATCCCAGCGTCAGGACTCAGGACTCAGGGCAGTGGGAGTGGGGGGTAGAGAGCCGGCAAGAGAGAGAACATAAGAACATAAGAACTAGGAGCAGAAGTAGACCGTCCGGCCCTTCGAGCCTGCTCCGCCGTTCTATAAGATCATGGCTGATCTATTCGTGGTCTCAGAACCACTTACCCGCATTCTCGCCATATCCCGTAATTCCTTTATTTTAAAAAAAAACATCTGCCCTATCTTTAAATATATTCAATGAAGTAGCGTCTACTACTCCTTTCGGTAGGGAATTCCATACTTTAACCACCCTCTGAATGAAGAAGTTCCTCCTTGATTCAGTCCTAACCCATGTTATGCTCCTCATGTGCAATGTGGGAGTTCAGGGACGCGGCCGATGCCCCTGACCTCTTCATGTGCGGGAAGTGTGTCCAGCTGCAGCTCCTGTTAAACCGCATGACGGCTCTGGAGCTGCGGATGGACTCACTTTGGAGCATCCGCGATGCTGAGGAGGTCGTGGATAGCACGTTCAATGAGTTGGTCACACCGCAGATTAGGATTGGTGACGGAGACAGGGAATGGGTGACCAAAAGGCAGAGAAAGAGCAGGAAGGCAGTGCAGGTGTCCCCTGCGGTCATCTCCCTCCAAAACAGGTATACCGTTTTGGATACTGTTGGGGGAGATGACTCACCAGGGGAAGGCAGTAGTAGCCAGGTTCATGGCACCGTGGCTAGCTCTGCTGCACAGAAGGGCGGGAAAAAGACTGGCAGGGCTATAGTCATAGGGGATTCAATTGTAAGGGGAGTAGACAGGCGTTTCTGTGGTCGAAAACGAGACTCCCGAATGGTATGTTGCCTCCCGGGTGCTCGGGTCAGGGATGTCTCCGATTGACTGCAGGACATACTGAAGGGGGAGGGTGAACAGCCAGTTGTCGTGGTGCATATAGGCACCAACGATATAGGTAAAAAAAGGCATGAGGTCCTACAATCAGTATTTAGGGAGTTAGGAGATAAGTTAAAAAGTAGGACCTCAAAGGTAGTAATCTCAGGATTGCTACCAGTGCCACGGGACAGTCAGAGCAGAAATTCAAGAATAGTCAGAATGAATACGTGGCTTGAGAGATGGTGCAGGAGGGAGGGGTTCAGATTTTTGGGACATTGGAACCGGTTCTGGGGACGGTGGGACCATTACAAACCGGATGGTCTACACCTGGGCAGGACTGGAACCAATGTCCTAGGGGGTGCTTTTGCTAACACTGTTGGGGAGGTTTTAAACTAATGTGGCAGGGGGATGGGAACCAGATTAGGAAGTTAGAGGTCAGTAAAGAAGCAGCAACTAAAGCCAGTAAGGTACGAGACAATAAACTCAATGTGACTAAGGGGAAGAGTAGACAGGGAAGAGATTATGAACGCAAAGGTGGTCTGAGGTGCATTTGTTTTAATGTGAGAAGTGTAGCAGGTAAGGCAGATGAACTTAGGGCTTGGATCAGTACCTGGGAATATGATGCTATTGGTATTACTGAGACTTGGTTGAGGGAAGGGCAGGACTGGCAACTGAATATCCCAGGGTATAGATGCTTCAGGAGGGATAGAGAGGGAGGTAGAAGGGGTGGAGTTGCATTACTCGTCAGAGATGATATCACAGCTGTGATTAAGGAGGGCATGATGGAGGATTCGAGCACTGAGGCAATATGGGTGGAGCTGAGAAATAGGAAGGGTGCAGTAACATTGTTGGGACTTTACTACAGGCCTCCCAAAAGCGAGCATGAAGTAGAGGTACAAATATGCAGACAGATTATAGAAAAATGTAGGAGCAATAGGGTGGTTGTGATGGGAGGTTTTAACTTCCCCAACATTGAATGGGATTCGTGTCGTGTTGGAGGCGTAGATGGAGCAGAGTTTGTAAGGAGCATCCAGGAGAGTTTTTTAGAGCAGTATGTAAATAGTCCAACTCGGGAAGGGGCCATACTGGACCTGGTATTGGGGAATGATCCCGGCCAGGTGGTTGATGTTTCAGTCGGTGATTACTTTGGGAATAGCGATCACAATTCCGTAAGTTTTAGAATACTCATGGACAAGGACAAGAGGGGTCCGAAAGGAAGAGTACTAAATTGGGGAAAGGCAGAGTATAACAAAACTCGGCAGGAGCTAAGGGTAAATCCACATTTGAAATTTGGAAGTCTTTTAAGGAAAGGTTGATTCGAGTGCAGGACAGACATGTTCCTGTGAAAATGAAAGATAGAAATGGCAAGATTAGGGAACCATGGATGACGGGTGAAATTGTGAGACTAGCTAAAATGAAAAAGGAAGCATACATAGGATCGAGGCAACTCAAAACTGATGAAGCTTTGGAGGAATATCGGGAAAGTAGGACGAATCTCAAACGCGCAATAAAGAGGGCTAAAAGGGGTCATGAAATATCTTTGGCTAACAGGGTTAAGGAAAATCCCAAAGCATTTTATTCGTATGTAAGGAGCAAGAGGGTAACTAGAGAAAGGATTGGCCCACTTAAAGACAAAAGAGGGAATTTATGCGTGGACTCAGAGGAAATGGGTGAGATTCTTAATGAGTACTTTGCATCGGTATTCACAAAGGAGAGGGACAAGACGGATGTTGAGGCTAGGGATGGATGTTTAAATACTCTCGGTCAAGTTGTCATACAGAAGGGGGAAGTTTTGGGTGTTCTAAAAGACATTAAGGTGGACAAGTCCCCAGGACCAGATGGGATCTATCCTAGGTTACTGAGGGAAGCGAGGGTCAAAATAGCTGGGGCCTTAACAGATATCTTTGCAGCATCCTTGAGCACGGGTCAGGTCCCGGAGGACTGGAGAATTGCTAATGTTGTCCCTTTGTTTAAGAAGGGTAGCAGGGATAATCCAGGGAATTATAGACCTGTGAGCTTGACGTCAGTGGTAGGCAAACTGTTGGAGAAGATACTGAGGGATAGGATCTATTCACATCTGGAAGAAAATAGACTTATCAGTGATAGGCAGCATCGTTTTGTGCAGGGAAGGTCATGTCTTACAAACCTAATAGAATTCTTTGAGGAAGTGACAAAGTTAATTGATGAGGGAAGGGCTGTAGATGTCGTATACATGGACTTTAGTAAGGCGTTTGATAAGGTTTCTCATGGCAGGTTGATGGAAAAAGTGAAGTCGTATGGGGTTCAGGGTGTACTAGCTAGATGGATAAAGAACTGGCTGGGCAACAGGAGACAGAGAGTAGTGGTGGAAGGGAGTGTCTCAAAATGGAGAAGGGTGACTAGTGGTGTTCCACAGGGATCCGTGCTCGGACCACTGTTGTTTGTGATCTACATAAATGACCTGGAGGAAGGTATAGGTGGTCTGATTAGCAAGTTTTCAGATGATATTAAGATTGATGGGGTTGCAAATAGCGAGGAGGACTGTCAGAGAATACAACAAAATATAGATAGATTGGAGAGTTAGAACAGAGAAATGTTCTAGAGAGTTGGGCAGAGAAATGGCAGATGGAGTTCAATCCAGACAAATGCGAGGTGATGCATTTTGGAAGATCAAATTCAAGAGCGGACTATATGGTCAATGGAAGGGTCTTTGGGAAAATTGATGTGCAGAGAGATCTGGGAGTTCAGGTCCATTGTACCCTGAAGGTGGCAACGCAGGTTGATAGAGTGGTCAAGAAGGCATACAGCATGCTTGCCTTCATCGGACGGGGTATTGAGTACAAGAGTTGCCAGGTCATGTTACAGTTGTATAGGACTTTGGTTCGGCCACATTTGGAATACTGCGTGCAGTCCTGGTCGCCACATTACCAGAAGGATGTGGATGCCTTGGAGAGGGTGCAGAGGAGGTTCACCAGGATGTTGCCTGGTATGGAGGGTGCTAGCTATGAAGAAAGGTTGAGTAGATTAGGATTGTTTTCGTTGGAAAGACGGAGGTTGAGGGGGGAACCTGATTGAGGTCTACAAAATTATGAGAGGGCAGCAGGGTAGCATGCACGTCCTCCCCCTGTGTGCGTGGGTTTCCTCCGGGTGCTCCGGTTTCCTCCCACAGTCCAAAGATGTGCGGGTTAGGTGGATTGGCCATGCTAAATTGCCCGTAGTGTCCTAATAAAGTAAGGTTAAGGGGGGGGTTGTTGGGTTACGGGTATAGGGTGGATACGTGGGTTTGAGTAGGGTGATCATGGCTCGGCACAACATTGAGGGCCGAAGGGCCTGTTCTGTGCTGTACTGTTCTATGTTCTATGTTGTTCTATGTATGGACAGGGTGGACAGCAACAAGCTTTTCCCAAGAGTGGGGGTGTCAGTTACAAGTGGTCATGATTTCAAGGTGAGAGGGGAAAAGTTTAAGGGAGATGTGCGTGGAAAGTTTTTCACGCAGAGGGTGGTGGGTGCCTGGAACGCTTTACCAGCGGAGGTGGTAGAGGCGGGCACGATAGCATCATTTAAGAAGCATCTAGACAGGTATATGAATGGGCGGGAACAGAGGGAAGTAGACCTTGGAAAATAGGAGACAGGTTTAGATAAAGGATCTGGATCGGCGCAGGCTGGGAGGGCCGAAGGGCCTGTTCCTGTGCTGTAATTTTCTTTGTTCTTTGTTCTTTGTAAATCTGCTCCCCTTAATCTTGAGGCTATGCCCTCTTGTCCTACTTTCACCTACCAGTGGAAACATCCTTTCTACTTCTATCTTATCCATTCCCTTCAAAATGTTATATGTTTCTATTAGATCCCCCCCCCCTCTCAACCTCCTGAATTCCAGTGAATATAATCCCAATCTACTCAGCCTCTCCTCATACGATAACCCCCTCAACTCCGGAATCAGCCTAGTGAACCTCCTCTGCACCCCTCTAGTGCTAGCACATCCTTCCTCAAGTGTGGAGACCAAAACTGCACACAGTACTCCAGGTGTGGCCTCACCAGCACCTTGTACAACTGCAACATTACCTCTCTACTTTTAAACTCAATCCCCTTCGCAATGAAGGACAAAATTCCATTTGCCTTCCTAATTACTTGTTGCACCTGCAGACCAACCTTCTGTGACTCATGCACAAGTACACCCAGGTCCCTCTGCATAGCAGCATGCTGCAGCTTTTTACCATTTAAGTAATCCGTTCTATTGTTACTCCTACCAAAATGCATGGCTTCACACTTATTGACATTATACTCCATCTGCCAGACCTTTGCCCACTCACTCAATGTGTCAATATTCCTCTGTAAGGTTTTACAGTCCTCAGTACACTTTGCTCTGCCACACACCTTCGTGTCATCTGCAAACTTGGATACCTTACACGTAGTTCCCAACTCCAAATCGTCTATATAAATTGTAAACAATTGTCCCAACACCGATCCCTGAGGCAAACCACTCGTCACTGATTGCCAGCCAGAATAGCACTCATTTATTCCCACTCTTTGTTTCCTGTTAGACAACCAATCCTCTATCCATGCTAGTACTCCACCCTTAACACCATGCATCCTTATCTTATGCAGCAGCCTCTTGTGCGGTACCTTGTCAAAGGCCTTTTGGAAATCTAGGTACACCACATCCACTGGGTCCCCTTTGTCTACCTTGCTCGAAATTTCTTCATAGAATTCCAAGAGATTCGTCAAGCATGACCTGCCCTTCATGAATCCATGCTGCGTCCGTTCAATGGGACAATTTCTATCGAGGTGCCCTCCTATCTCTTTCTTGATAATAGACTCAAGCATCTTCCCCACGACAGAGGTTAAGCTAACCGGTCTATAATTCCCCATCTTTTGTCTACTTCCCTTTTTAAACAGTGGCGTCACATTTGCTGTTTTCCAATCCTCTGGGACTGCCCCAGTGTTCAGTGAATTTTGGAAAATTACCGCCAGTGCATCTGCTATTACTCCAGCCATCTCTTTCAGTACCCTGGGATGCATTCCATCAGGGCCAGGAGACTTATCTATCCTGAGCTCCATTAGCTTGCCCAACACTTGCTCTTTCGTGATAGTAATGGTTTCCAGGTCCTCACCTACCTTCTTCTCTCGGTCAATTGCTGGCATGTTATTAGTGTCCTCCACTGTGAAGACCGATACAAAATATTTGTTCAATACCTCCGCCATTTCATCATATCCCATAACTAGAGAGAGTGGGAGGAGAGGGGTGGAGATTAAGAGAGACCGACAGACAGAGCGAGACAGAGACAGAGAAAGAGTCACAGAGAGAGAGACAGCTAGAGAGACGGAGAGAGAAGAAGAAAGACAGAGGGACCGAGAGAGCGAGAGGGGGGAGCGAGGCAGAGAAAGTGAGAGACAGACAGGGACAGACAGAGATAGAGCGACAGAGGAATGAACTGCCTGTCCCTGTTTATTTTTATGTCCCTCTCTGTCTATCCTTGTCTTTCTCTCACTCTCTCTTTCTCACTATCTTTCTCTCACTCATTGTCTCACTCTCTATCTCTGTCGCTCTATGTTTCTCTCTGTCTTTCTCTTGGTCTCTCTCTCTCTCTCTGTCTCTCTCTGTCTGTTTCTTTCTCCGCCCCTCTCTCTCTCTGTCTCCCCCTGTCTCTCTCTCCCCTCTTCTTCTCTCTCTCATTCCCCCTCTGTCCCTCTCTGCATCTCTCTCCCTCTCTCTCTCTCTCTCTCTGTCTCTCTCTCCCTCCCTCTCTCTGTCTCTCTCTCATTCCCCCTCTGTGTCCCTCTCTGCATCTCTCTCTCTCTCCCTCTCTCTCTGTCTCTTGCTCTCCCTCTCTCTGGGCTGGATTCTCCATTTCTGAGACTGTGTTTTTTTTCATTAAATTTAGAGTACCCAATTCATTTTTTCCAATTAAGGGGCAATTTAGCGTGGCCAATCCACCAAGCCTGCACATCTTTGGGTTGTGGGGGCGAAACCCACGCAAACATGGGGAGAATGTGCAAACTCCACACGGACAGTGACCCAGAGCCAGGATCGAACCTGGGACCTCGGCGCCGTGAGACTGCAGGGCTAACCCACTGCGCCACCGTGCTGCCCTTTTCTGAGACTGTGTTGACGCCAATGGAGAATCCGTGGACGTACACGACAGAAGAACTGGTGCCGCAACTGCACTTATTCTACTACTATTGAGGGGCTGACCGGTGACGCGTGGAACACAATTGATTCTAATGAGAAACGGTGCAGGCTTCCCTGGGTCCATGAATGGACACGCGGGAGGCTGACAAGCTGCAGCCGCACACACACATTACACTGCCCACACGCACTCATCCCAGCCAACAAGATGGCACTGATTGTGCTGGAGCGCCACTGACAGGAGGTTTGGGGCCAGAGGACATCCAGGGGAACACCTATACGACCCATGGCACTAAGTTCAAAGCGGTCTGTTAACGGTGTGTGTAGCTGCATGGTCGCCTTGCCGGCTGCGGAAATGGTGTTCCGTGCCCGTCCACGCAGACCAACGGCCAACCTCCTGGCCAACCCCCACTACTCCCCCCAGCCCTGGCAGAAGCCCCCCGGCCAGTGGCATGACTGTCAGTAAACTATGGCGATACTATGGCGCAGGTCTCAATTTTTGCCACTACCGCTGTTCACTGGCCTCGTTACCCTCGAGTGAGAATTGCGCCCTCTGTCTCTTTCTCTCTCGCTGTCCCTGGTCACTGTGGTCAGGCACCGTCTGCCCCCAGTGGAATGGGGCTTCTCGATATGTGGCACCTTGGGCTGAGGCACAGGGTTAACTTTGACCAGGTTCTGATCGCGTTGCTAAACAAGAGCTTTGTCTGCCAAAGTTGGCCTTCCCCTGCCCCCTTGTGGATCCCAAACTATTTGAGAACCAGAATCACTGCCTGTGCAGAGCGCCGAGATAGGCCATTGTGCCCGTCCTGTTTGCGTTGGTCCTCGGAATGAGCAAGTCACCCCAGCCCAGTGCCCCACCTTCCCCCTGTAACCCTGGCTCAACCCTCCTCCCCAAATGACCGTCTAAATCCCCTCTCAGTTCCCTCGATCGAACTGGTTGCCCCCACAGGCAGCTCGCACCACATCCTGACTGCTCGCCATGTCCAAACATTTCTCCCCGTCTCCCCATTGCACCTTTCACCGTTCCCGCTCGAATCTGTGTGTCCCCACTGTTATGACCCCCCGGATTGTGCTCTATGTGATTCCCCCTCTTTCTCAGCTGAGTGTGAACTCCCCCGGTAATTGGGCAGGATTTCCCCTTAACAATGGGGAACCTCTCAATCTAAACCTTCGGGGAGAGGAGATGTAGTGTTGTTATTTGCGGACACCGTAATAAGCCTATTATTCATTCCTATCCTAACGTGCGATCCTGTTGTCTCTCCTGTCGGATTCTGCACCCACCTTTCGTTGTCGCTCTTTCACCTCCCCAAATGGAACACCTGCCTGACTCTCAACTCTCCCAGACCTCCTTCCTTAAGATTTTGACCACCTTGCGCAAACCTTCTCTCTGCCCCAAGGAAAACAAACCCCGACTTTCTCTGATCTCCCCGCATCACCTGGAACCGTTACCCTGACTGCCCTGTGCTCCACTCAACTTGCACCCCTTTTACAGTTAATTAAAATTGAATGAATTAAAACAGCTCTCGCCTTGATTTACAAAACTGGATTGTTGGACATATTCCACATCCAATTCCTGCTTCATGAATGGGAATAATAAGTCAGAAGCTTGTAGTGATATGCATTAACAAGTGTATGTGTAATATATATAGCCTCCGATAAGTAGGTGTCAGGCACGTGACACTGTAACCCGGAGGGAGTCTGGGGGAGGAACTATCGTGGTTAGTCGTGTTTGTATTGTTCCAGTTTGATAGCATTAGTTTCCCACCCAGTTCATTACACTATAATAAAATTAACTAGCCTTGAACTAGATGTCCTTTGTACACCGACTCAGTAATTGTCTCTGTGCAAGAACATAACATGGTACCAGGGGTCGTCAAAAGCTAAAAGATCAGAAGTGTGAAGATTTGAAGGACATAGTCTTCTTGAACAACAGGCTTATAGTCTTCAAATTTTTTGAAACAGTGCTACAAGAACATCAAAGGTAATAGCAATCTTGTCGAAAACAAAATCTCTGAAAATGCAAAACCAATGAAAGTTTACAACCTCCTAAACAACTTTGAATAACCGGTAATGTTGATGGCGATTGGTGCACATTTAAACAACAGTTTACACTGTATGTAGCAGCTCTAAGATTGCAGGCGGAGCCAGACGAAAGAAAGATAGTGTTGTTGCTAACGGTAGCCGGCCCACAGGCGATTGAGATTTATAACACCTTCATATATGAACAAGAGGACAATGGTAAAAGCTTCGATGCCGTCATAAAAAAATTTGATGAGTATTACATGCCGAAAAATAATGAAACTTTTGAGCGAGACCTTTAACAGCTTTCTCACCGACCTCAAGTTAAAAGTGCAAATGTGTAACTTCACGACTTTAAAATCTGCAATGATTCGGGATCAAATTGTCTTTGGAGTAAATGATGATAAGGTGCTTGAACTTCTCTTACAGGAGAATGAGCATCAGTTAGAAGATGCGATTAAGATTTGCCCCGCTAGTGAACTAGCTGCGCAACATATCAGCACATTGAAGAACAAAGTTTTGGAGTGAAAAGTGGGAGCGATGCCGACGCCATAGATGTTGTGATGCACTCAAAAATAAAACATGGTTTCAGCAGCGGTGGCCATTTTAAATTCTCGGCAGAAGCAGCCATTACATGGAAAAGATGTGGAAACTGGCACCTACCGAGGCAATGTCCAACTTAGGGCAAAGTTTGCACAAAGTGTAAAGGAAAAAACATTTTGCTAAACAATGCTTCACAAGCAAAAATGTTAATGCAGGGAAGCCAATCAATACTATTGGTGACATTGACTTGGAAGGCACATTTTTCAGATGAAGACAGGACAAACACAGCCAAAAGGAATAAAATGAATAAAAGGCCTAAAAGAACCAAAAGTAATAAAAATGATTGTGGAATAGTGACAAAGAACAAATGGACAGTTTCTTTGTTGATAAATCGATCGCTTATCACTGTGAAGTTAGATACAGGAGCAAGAGCAAATCTCATAAGCATCTGTGATATCATAGATTTACAGTGCAGAAGGAGGCCATTCGGCCCATCGAGTCTGCACCGGCCCTTGGAAAGAGCGCCCTTCCTAAGCCCATACTTTCACCATATCCCCTCACCTCCACCCTATCCCCATAACCCCACCTATCCTTTTTTTGACACTAAGGGCAATTTAGCATAGCCAATCCACCTAACCTGCACATCTTTGGATTGTGGGAGGAACCCGGAGCACCCGGAGGAAACCCATGCAAACACAGAGAGAACATGTGTTCTCCGCACAGACAGTGACCTAAGCTGGGAATAAAACCTGGGACCCTGGAGCTGTGAAGAAACTGCGCTAACCACTGTGCTACTGTGCTGCCCATGGATCAAAATGGGTCAGCCATGGAGCACGGCTAAGGGCCGCATTGGCAGCTAGAGCTGCAAGCTCTACGCTGCCTCCCAGCTAGCCCCCAGCAAAACGGGGAATCAGCGGCCATTTTACCCCAGTTTTCCTGGCGTAAAACACCACCGTTTTCACTTCGGCATGGGGACTTAGTCTCCAAAATGGAGAATTTAGCCCAATATTTTCCATACAGTGTGTTAAAAGTACAGAGCGTTCTGCTGGACTTATGAGGTTGTAGCTGCCAAATTCCTTTCGAGGCACCTAACTTCGAAAAATGTTTTGCCTGTGCGATCTCTCCTGTAATCTCTTTGTGCTTCGGAATTGGATAGTGCTCTCTTCTGATATGCTTGTTCAGATCTTTTGGGTCTATGCATATTCGGAGATCTCCATTAGGCTTTCGTACACATACCATGGAACTAACCCAATTTGTAGGTTCAGTTATCTTGGATATGATGTTCAGTTTCTGCGTACGATCCAATTCCTGCTTGAGACGTCCTTTAAGAGGAGCTGGTACTCTTCTCAGAGGATATATTATTGGTGTAGCATTTTCTTTAAGCTCAATTTTATAGGTAAATGGTAACATACCTATTCCAGTGAATACATTTGGAAATCCAGCAAGGATGTCCTCTGTCATCTTGCTGTGAACCAACACATCGATTGGCGCTGTGAATCATTTCCACAAGATTCAGCATCAACTCTGAGTAGAGATGATTTATTGCATCAACTGTTTCAAATTACACTGGCAGGTGGATATCATTGTTGCTTACTGATAGACAACACGATCCTCTTGTGCTAATGATGTTGCCATTGTAGTCCTTCAGTTGGCATTTAGTAACTTCTTAATTCGAGGAGGACACTGTATTTTGGAGAGGTCTGATTCAGTGATCAGATTTGCATGAGCTCCAGTATCCAACTTGAAATTTTTTTTTGACCCATTTACTTTTAATGGCATGGTCCAATCTTTCTTTAAATGAACAGACGACATCTGCTTTAAATGTTTCTTGTCAGCAATATCAATCTTGTTGACTGAGTTGTGCTTCAATATCGGAATGAGAAGTTTTTCTCCATTTGATCCGTTTTCTTCTGTTCGTCTGTAGAAAATCTCAGATGATCTGTGGAGACTGGTAGCATATGCTTCTCGAGCCATGGCGTCCACCGAACAGCGCTATGCACAGATTGAAAAGCAATGCCTTGGTCTGGTGATGGGTGTTGAAATATTTCACGATTATGTTTATGGTCGACCTACCTTTGTGATTGAGAACTATCATAGGCTGCTTGTGCGTATAATTCACAAGAGGCTAAATGACAAGTCGCCCAATTGTAAAGAATGCTAATGAGATTCAGAAGATATGATTTTTGTCTAGTATTTCCTCCAGGAAAACATCTGATCCTTGCAGATACTTTATCACGTGCTACTGAACATGAGGCTATATTCCAGATCTTGTGCAGGTGATAGAAGCTCAAGCTGACAAGCTAGTTGATGCACTACCTGTTTCTGATGTCAAATTATGACTCATCAAAGAAGAAACTGCAAAGGATGAAGTTTTTCAGTGAGTGATCCACCACATGACGGATGGATGACCAAATGCAAGCTGTTCCAGCTTCAGATGTGTTAAAGATGACCTCTGTAGTGAATGGATTTTTCCTCAAACTGAATAGAATCGTCATTCCTACAAAGTTGGGAAGACAGATTCTTACCCAGATCCATGAAGGACACCAGGGAATTGCGAAATGTAAGCGACGCGCGAGGCAATCCGTGTATTGGCCTGGCATAAATTCAGACATTGAAAATTATGTTTCTGAATGTGACATTTGTCACAGAAACCAGTCTGCTCAACAGAAAGAGAAATTCACAATGATGGATATTGTTACAATACCATGGTCTAAAGTGGGAATAGATGTTTTCTACTTTTAAGGCAAAGACTATCTCATCGTTATTGACTATTACTCAAATTATCCCGACGTTATTAAACTTACAAACTCGAGTTCGCAGTTAGTCATCAAGGCAACTAAACATGTTTTTTCTAGACATGGGGCGGGATTCTGCAATGATGGAGCTATGTGCCCACGCACGCGAGAAAATGGGTGCGAATCACTCCGGACTTTTTTCTAGAAAGTCCAGGGTGATTCTCCATTTTGAAGGGGGCTAGCAGGGCCCTGGAGTGCTCCACGCAGCTCCGCTGCCAATACGGGGCCCTGCATTCTTTTTTTTTTAATGTTTTTTATTGAGTTTTCATATTTTATATCCAACAAATTACAAATTATTAGAAAAAAAAACATGCAAAAATGAACATGTATATTTACAGGTAAGCACCTTCATAATAACAACTGTGCCCGCCCCCTTTAGCCGGCATACATATTTTACATTCCCCAATATGGCCGAAGCACATGTTTATAGGCATTTATTTACAGTTTGTTTTTGGGCCTTAGCTTGCCATCAAACCCCCATAACGAACCCGTAGCCCTCCCCCCCCCCCCCCCCCCCCCCCCCCCCCGGCTACCTACCCCCGATTCCCATCCATTTTCCCCGGGGCCCTGCACTTCTGGCCGCGGGTCCGCCCATGTGCGCGGCGCCCGCCTGCGGCGCCCACCCCGCACGACACGGTGGACCCACACAGCGGGCCGGCGAGGAACAAGTAGGCCCCCTCCCTGATCGGTGGCCCCCAATCGCGGGCTTGGCCGTCATGGAGGACCTCCCCCTCTGCCCCGGTGACGGATCCCCCCTGCCCCCCCCCCCCCCACCAGGATACCACCGCAGCCGCGACTCCGAGCTCCCGCAGGATGGAACCATGCGGGAACTCGGCCGGTCGTCTGCGGAGAATCGCCGCGGGGGTCTTTAACGGCCCCCGACTGGCGGCGCATCGACTGGCGGTGATTCTCCAGTCGCCAGAGAATCGTGGAGAGGCGTCGCAGGTCCGATGCCCCATTCCCTGACCCCGCGCTGGGCACAATTGCAGAGCGAAGGCTCGGAGAATCCCAGCCACAGGATACCATTGACGGTTGTAATGGACAATGGACCTTGTTTCAATAGTTGGGAATGGACTGAATTTTCTCAGTGCTACAATTTCAACCATGTCCCGTCAAGCCCTCTACATCCCCAGTCCAAGGTTGAGAAAGGTGAGGGTATCATGAAGAAATTGCTGAAGAAACCATATGAGGCGAGACAAGATTTTTTGCTAGCTTTATTAAGTTATCGAGCTACCCCTTTATCGACAGGTCTCTCGCCTGCGCCAGTTCTCATGAATAGACAGCACCATACCACATTACCAAGTCTAACTACCAAATCTTGATGATAAACCAATCGTAAACAAGATGAGACAGCAGCAGTAAAACTCAAAGTGTGTATTATAACAATTCAGCCAAACAGCTGATTCCACTAGTTCCAGGAGATTGTGTAGGTGTACGAGATCCAACAGGTGGATGGTCCGCCACTCCGCCTGTTTTAAGTCAGGCAGCTCCACATTCCTATCTTGTAAAAATGTCAGAAGATTCGATATTTAGAAGAAATTGCCGTGCATTGCTGAAGATGAAGCCATCTCCGACTCCAATTCAACCTCCAATTAAGCCTCAACAATTGTTTTCCAACAGCAGGTTTCCTGAACACTTGTTAAAACTGAGTACATCATCATCTGATACTCAACTGACCGATAACAAGAATCAATCAGAAGAAAGAAGATTCTGACTCAATGACAGGGGGATTGAGAAGATCATGGGCGGGACGGTAGCACAGTGGTTAGCACTGTTGCTTCGCAGCTCCAGGGTCCCAGGTTCAATTCCCGGCTTGGGTCACTGTCTGTGTGGAGTTTGCACGTCCTCCCCGTGTCTATGTACGTTTCCTCCGGGTGCTCCGGTTTCCGCCCACATTCCAAAAACAGATGTGCAGGTTCGGTGAATTGGCCGTGCTAAATTGCCCTTAAGAGTCCAAAACAAGTTTGGTGGGGTTACTGGGTTACGGGGATAGGGTGGGCTTAAGGGCTGGTGCAGACTCGATTGGCCGAATGGCCTCCTTCTGCATTGTAAATTCTATGAAATTCTATGAAATCAACGAATCAAGAAATAAACCTGAGCATCGCAATCTATGAACTATGAAACACTGATTTAACTCGGACTTCCGGTGGTGGCTATAGTGTGAGTGGTCGCACATTTAGTGGCTCCCGCTCATGGTGGAATTTGCGGACCTTTTCCCCAGCTAACGGGTGGATCTTTTGATTTAAAAAGGTGCAGGAGTTGTGGTAGGAGACAGTGTCCCACCGATGGATGGACTCGTGGACAGAAGTGGCCGGAAAAGAAGGGAACAGTTAGGTGATAGCTGGAGTGGTGCCTGCGACACAGGAGAAGATGGCGAAGGGTCAGGGGTCGGCCCTACCCTCTCAGTGGTCGACGGAGCAGCTGGTGGGCTTCACTAATAAGAAGTTCACCCAGCAGAGGAAGGGGAATTTGGGGGACCTAGCCAGGGTGGTGGACCCAATAAAGGCGGGGATCAACCGCAAGGAGACCATGCTGGAGGCCCAGAGCCAGGCGATCCAGAAGGTGCAGGAGACGGTGGGGGAGCACGTGGAGCAGCTTGCCTCGATGGCAGTGAGATGGGGATGATGCGGGATCAACAGAGGCGGCTGCAAGAGAAAGTGGAGGACCTGGAGAATCGGTCTCGCCGGCAAAATCTGAGGATCGTGGGACTGCCGGAGGGCAGCGAGGGAGCAGACGCCGGGGGTATGTTGCTCGAATGTTCGAGAAGCTGCTGGGAGAGGGGGCATTTGTAAGGCCCTTGTATGTGGATGGGGCACACATGGCGCTACTGAGGAAGCCGCAGGGGAACGAGCCGCTGAGGGCGATGGTCGTGTGCCTGCACCTGTTCTTGAGGTGGGCTAGGCAGATGAAGCGCTGTACCTTCCATGCATAAGACTTCCTGATCCAGATCTTCAGCCAGTCACAAAAAAATGTAACATCTACAAAACATTCAGGAGAAATTCTACAATCGACATGTGACACCACTGGATGAACAAGTGAGGATTCATATTCCTGATGGAGGATGGTCTGCTCTAGCTAAGATAATACGTCAAACAGCACCTTTTTCATACATAGAACAGTACAGCACAGAACAGGCCCTTCGGCCCTCAATGTTGTGCCGAGCCATGATCACCCTACTCAAACCCACATATCCACCCTATACCCGTAACCCAACAACCCCCCCCCCCCTTAACCTTACTTTTATTAGGACACTACGGGCAATTTAGCATGGCCAATCCACCTAACCCGCACATCTTTGGACTGTGGGAGGAAACCGGAGCACCCGGAGGAAACCCACGCACACAGGGGGAGGACGTGCAGACTCCACACAGACAGTGACCCAGCCGGGAATCGAACCTGGGACCCTGGAGCTGTGAAGCATTTATGCTAACCACCTTGCTACCCTGCTGCCCCTCCCATCTGAATACATCATTCAGATGAATGACAGTACAATTGTTAGAAGAAATCGCAGACCATTTCTGAAAGTTCAACCTTCCAGTATGTTATTTCCTAATCTTCAACTCCATGAAAGGTTATTTTGTTCTACAATAACATCTTCCAAGATACCAGTTGACTTTCAGAAGACATTCAAGACTTCTACCACTCCACTTACTGAATTAAGAAGATCGTCCAGGATAAGAAAAAAACCAGACAGACATAACTTGTGAAGAAACACAAATGAACTGTTTGCATAATTTCTTCTTACTCACTTGTTAATTTAATATACATATCTATGTATTCTGCACTACTGTTATACATTTTTTTCATTAGTCATTTAGAAAACAAAGTCTCAAAAAAAGGGGGATGTAATGATATGTATAGTGCCAGTGTAGTAAAGGGTTAACATCAGAAACTATGTGTAAATCAAACACTAGATGGCATTACTAAGTTATTGTATATAAGGCAGCATCTCTAAGAATTCTGGGAGAACGTGATGAGAAGCTGATGAGAGCAGACTAAGAATTGATTGTGGAGATATAGCACAAGGTCAAGTTATAGTGTATTTTAATAGATAGAATATTGATTACTGTACGACAGATTCAGTATTATTAGTTTAGTACCTGTTACTCAGGTATGCAAACCTAATCAAGTTTAGTAGTGTGAGATAAATTTGTTTTAATTCAAACTTCTTATTTTTATAATGTGGAGATGCCGGCGTTGGATTGGGGTGAGCACAGTAAAACACCAGGTTAAAGTCCAACAGGTTTGTTTCAAATCACTAGCTTTTGGAGCACAGCTCCTTCCTCAGGTGAAGAAGCACTGCTCACCTGAGGAAGGAGCTGTGCTCCAAAAGCTAGTGATTTGAAACAAACCTGTTGGACTTTAACCTGGTGTTGTAAGACTTCTTACTTATTTTTATATTCTTTGTCAACGCTACATATCTGGCTATCGTGGAGGAAAAGGCAAGGAATATATAACAGGGGAGGATGTCAGCGGTAGCGAAGGAGCTGAGGAGGTTTAAGGAGCACTTGCTGGGGGGGGAGGGGGTGGGGGTTGCATCCGTGGAGGTTTGGGAGGCCGAGGGTGATGGAATTTTCATTTTTCTTGCATCTGCACAGGGTGTACTCCAGAATTGACATTTTGTCTGAGATAGGACGCTGTTGGTGGGGATGGTCAATGTGGAGTACTCGACGTTAGTGGTATCAGATCATAAAATCATAGAATCATAGAATTTACAGTGCAGAAGGAGGCCACTCAGCCCATAGAGACCGCATCGGCCCTTGGAAAGAGCACCCCACTCAAGCCCCCCCCCCCTCCCCCCTCCACCCTATCCTCATAACCCAGTTACCTCACATAACCTTTTGGACACTAAGGGCAATTTAGCACTGCCAATCCACCTAACCTTCACATCTTTGGACTGTGGGAGGAAACCGGAGCACCCGGAGGAAACCTACATAGACACGGGAGAACATGTAGAATCCGCACAGACAGTGACCCAAGCCGGGGATCGAACCTGGGACCCTGGAGCTGTGAGCCAATAGTGCTACCGTGTGTGGTGATCCTTGTGAGTGGTTTCCGGGATGGAAGACTTAGTGATCGCAAAGACACACAAAGATCTTTTGAAGAACTAAACTAATTTTATTCACGCTACTAAATTTGAGTTCAACACTTATTCCGAATAGCAAACATACATGTCAGAATTAAACTACACTCACCAACACTATCTCTATCTACTAACTATAACGATTATATCTGAACTAACTCTGCAATACACTATGGTGGGATTCTCGGTCCTGCCGCGCCACATTTCCGCCCCGACCAGTCGACGGAATTCTCCGTTACGCCAGCCGGTCAATGGGGTTTCCCATTGTGGGGCAGCCCCACGCCGTCGTAAAACCCCGGGCGCCAGTATAACGGGGAATCACAGCGGCAGAGAATCCCGGCATATGAATCTTATCTCTATCAGCTCCAGTCTTAATTCCTCCCCTTAGCTGAAGAACCAGTGCAATTTATAGTACTGTTCCTTAGCTCCCTCTAGTGGATAGGTTTAACATAACATTAACTCTTCACATGCCGTACATTTGTATAATGCCACACCATGCTGGCCCGCATTGGGCGGACTTGGGGGTGAGTAAGTTGGGGGGGGAGGGGGGCAGCGCCCGCAATGGAGGCTAGATGTGGGGCTTTTGTTGAATGAGGAGGTGCGTGAGAGGGTGAGGGAGGCCATTCGGGGGTATGTGGAGATAAACGACACAGGGAAGGTCTTGTCAGCCACGTTGTGGGGAGGATTGATGGTAGTGGTGAGAGGGGAGTTTATTTGGATATTGGCACACAGGGAGAAGGCAGAGTGGGTGGAGATGGAAAGGCTCGTGGAGGAAATTCTGCAGGTGATCAGGAGGTACTCGGAAGCCCCGGAGACGGGGCTGGTGAAGGAACGGCAGAAGCTACAGATAGAGTTTGTGTTGTTATCCACGTGAAGGTGGTTATGCAGCTGAGGAGGGCGAGAGGGGCGGTTTATGAATATGGGGAGAAGGCGACCAGGATGCAGGCGCACCAGTTGAGGAAACAGGAGGCAGTGAGGGGCGTTGGGAAAGTGAAGGACGGGGAGGGGGGAACACGGTTTTGGACCCGATGGGGTTAATGGGGTGTTTAGGGATTTCTACAATAGGTTGTATGAGTCTGAACCCCCGGAGTGGAGGGAATTATGCAGTTTCTGGAGGGGTTGGAGTTCCCGAGGATGGAAGATTGGGTGGAGGGATTGGGTGCCCCATTGGGCTAGGAGAAATGGTGGAGGGGCTGGAGGCCCCCGACAGACTCAATCTGTAATGTTCTTCTTCACCCCCACCGGACTCTTTTTTAAACAGGGGGTGAATGTGGTAAACACCACTTGTAACACATTGCATGTATTACGGTACTGCCCCTGTATTACAGGTACCACAGTAAATCCCTGCCTGCTGGCTCCTCCCAGCAGGCAGAGTATAAAAGTGTGTGCTCTCCTATGCTGCTTCCATTCTGGTTCCAGCTGCAGGAGGCACAACATCTTGTGCAATAAAGCCTCGATTGTTTCACCATTCTCGTCTCGTGGTCATTGACGGTACATCAGTAATCATGCACACAAAAGCAACGTTTGCATGACATGGCATGCCTGTGTTCGTAATGAGTGGTAATTGACCATGCTTCACAGTAAAGAATGGCAGGAAGTTGCACAGCAATATGATTTTAAGCATTAATGTCAAGTCCATTATAACCGCAATCAAATGGCAAAGCAGAAATAGGTGTTAAGATAGTCAAGCAATGACTGAGGAAGGCCATGGACAGTACAGATGATCCATATTTAGCACTGCTCAGTTACCGAACATCTCCATTAAGTTGTAGTTTATCGCCAGCAAAAATGTTGATGAATCATAAACTACGAATAACTCTGCCATGCCAGACCAAGCAAAGGCTGAATGAGAAGATAAGGGATCAGATGGAATCTCAGAAGAAGAAACAAAAGGAATATTATGCCAAGTCTACCAGGAGTCTGAAACCTTTGAAACTGAATGACATGGTGAGAGTGGAGGATCCTGATGACTGGTCAAAACGTGCTAAGGTATTGCAGAAAACAGGTCCAAGGTCCTGTACTGTGATAACTGAGCAAGGACAGGTTTGAAGGGGGAATAGACGAACACTCCTAAAAGTGAAGCAACCTGTTGCTGAACAGCGAGGTGAGGATGGATATGAAAGTTTACATTCATCGAAACTGACACAACCAGTGAACGGTTTAAATGTCAAAGTACAGAATGATGTTCAGAACAATGATACAATCACAGCAGATGGACCTACAGAAGGTCAGAAATATCACACAGATTCACCAGATTTACCAAAGTTGAGATAATCAACAAGAAACAGACAGAAACCGGAATGGTTGGATCTGTGAATGGACATAATGTAAAATACATTGTTATGCATATCACATAATATTTACTGAAATAATGTATTATATGTTTTCTTTGAAATCTCCATTAAAGGGGATGTAGTGATATGCATAAACAAGTGTAAGTGTAAATATGTATAGCCTCCTACCAGTAGGTGTCAGGCAAGTAATTGCACATGACACTGTAGCCTGGGGGAGTCTTGAGGGGAAACCATCATGGTTAGTCAGGTTTGTATTAGTTCCATAGCATTAGATTTCATAGCATTAATTTCTTACCCACAGTTTATTATACTATAATAAAATTGAATAGTCTTGAACTACATTTTCTTTAGTACACCAACTCAGTAGTTGTGTCATAGAACATAGAACGATACAGCGCAGTACAGGCCCTTCGGCCCTCGATGTTGCACCGACATGGAAAAAATCTAAAGGCCATCTAACCACACTATGCCATTATCATCCATATGCTTATCCAATAAATTTTTAAATGCCCTCAATGTTGGCGTGTTCACTACTGTTGCAGGTAGGGCATTCCACGGCCTCACCACTCTTTGCATAAAAAACCCACCTCTGACCTCTGTCCTATATCTATTACCCCTCAATTTAAGGCTATGTCCCCTCGTGCTAGCCACCTCCATCCGCGGGAGAAGGCTCTCGCTGTCCACCCTATCTAACCCTCTGATCATTTTGTATGCCTCTATTAAGTCACCTCTTAACCTTCTTCTCTCTAACGAAAACAACCTCAAGTCCATCAGCCTTTCCTCATAAGATTTTCCCTCCATACCAGGCAACATCCTGGTAAATCTCCTCTGCACCCGTTCCAAAGCTTCCACGTCCTTCCTATAATGAGGCGACCAGAACTGTACGCAATACTCCAAATGCGGCCGTACTAGAGTTTTGTACAACTGCAACATGACCTCATGGCTCCGGAACTCAATCCCTCTACCAATAAAGGCCAACACACCATAGGCCTTCTTCACAACCCTATCAACCTGGGTGGCAACTTTCAGGGATCTATGTACATGGACACCGAGATCCCTCTGCTCATCCACACTACCAAGAATTTTACCATTAGCCAAATATTCCGCATTTCTGTTATTCTTTCCAAAGTGAATCACCTCACACTTCTCCAGATTAAACTCCATTTGCCACCTCTCAGCCCAGCTCTGCAGCTTATCTATGCCCCTCTGTAACCTGCAACATCCTTCCGCACTGTCTACAACTCCACCGACTTTAGTGTCGTCTGCAAATTTACTCACCCATCCTTCTGCGCCCTCCTCTAGGTCATTTATAAAAATGACAAACAGCAACGGCCCCAGAACAGATCCTTGTGGTACGCCACTCGTAACTGAACTCCATTCTGAACATTTCCCATCAACTACCTTTTAGGTCTTATGAGGAAAGGTTGAGGGTGCTAGGCCTTTTCTCATTAGAACGGAGAAGGATGAGGGGCGACTTGATAGAGGTTTATAAGATGATCAGGGGAATAGATAGAGTAGATAGTCAGAGACTTTTTCCCCGGGTGGAACACACCATTACAAGGGGACATAAATTTAAGATAAATGGTGGAAGATATAGAGGGGATGTCAGAGGTAGGTTCTTTACCCAGAGAGTAGTGGGGGCATGGAATGCACTGCCTGTGGTAGTAGTTGAGTCGGAAAATTTATGGACCTTCAAACGGCTATTGGATAGGTACTTGGATTAGGGTAGAATAAGGGAGTGTAGGTTAACTTCTTAAGGGCAGCACGGTAGCATTGTGGATAGCACAATTGCTTCACAGCTCCAGGGTCCCAAGTTCGATTTCGACTTGGGTCACTGTCTGTGTGGAGTCTGCACATCCTCCCCGTGACTGCGTGGGTTTCCTCCGGGTACTCCGGTTTCCTCCCACAGTCCAAAGATGTGCAGGTTGGGTGGATTGGCCATGACAAATTGTCCAAAATTCTATGATTAACCTAGGACAAAAGTTCGGCGCAACATCGTGGGCCGAAGGGCCTGTTCTGTGCTGTATTTCTCTATCTCTATCTCTACCACTCTCTGTCTTCTTTCAACTAGCCAATTTCTGATCCACATCTCTAAATCACCCTCAATCCCCAGCCTCCGTATTTTCTGCAATAGCCGACCGTGGGGAACCTTATCAAACGCTTTACTGAAATCCATATACACCACATCAACTGCTCTACCCTCGTCTACCTGTTCAGTCACCTTCTCAAAGAACTCGATAAGGTTTGTGAGGCATGACCTACCCTTCACAAAACCATGCTGACTGTCCCTAATCATATTATTCCTATCTAGATGATTATAAATCGTATCTTTTATAATCCTCTCCAAGACTTTACCCACCACAGACGTTAGGCTCACCGGCCTATAGTTACCGGGGTTATCTCTAATCCCCTTCTTGAACAAAGGGACCACATTTACTATCCTCCAGTCCTCTGGCACTATTCCTGTAGCCAATGATGACCTAAAAATCAAAGCCAAAGGCTCAGCAATCTCTTCCCTGGCTTCCCAGAGAATCCTAGGATAAATCCCATCCGGCCCCGGGGACTTATCTATTTTCACCTTGTCCAGAATTGCCAACACTTCTTCCCTACGCACCTCAATGCCATCTATTCTAATAGCCTGAGTCTCAGCATTCTCCTCCACAATATTATCTTTTTCTTGAATGAATACTGACGAAAAGTATTCATTTAGTATCTCGCTTATCTCCTCAGCCTCCACACACAACTTCCCACCACTGTCCTTGACTGGCCCTACTCTTACCCTAGTCATTCTTTTATTCCTGACATACCTATAGAAAGCTTTTGGGTTTTCCTTGATCCTACCTGCCAAAGACTTCTCATGTCCCCTCCTTGCTCGTCTCAGCTCTCTCTTTAGATCCTTCCTCGCTTCCTTGTAACTATCAAGCGCCCCAACTGAAACTTCACGCCTCATCTTCACATAGGCCTCCTTCTTCCTCTTAACAAGAGATTCCACTTCTTTGGTAAACCACGGTTCCCTCGCTCGACCCCTTCCTCCCTGCCTGACTGGTACGTACTTATCAAGAACATGCAATAGCTGTTCCTTGAACAAGCTCCACATATCCAGTGTGCCCAACCCTTGCAGCCTACTTCTCCAACCAACACATCCTAAGTCATGTCTAATGGCATCATAATTGCCCTTCCCCCAGCTATAACTCTTGCCCTGCGGGGTATACTTATCCCTTTCCATCACTAACGTAAAGGTCACCGAATTGTGGTCACTGTTTCCAAAGTGCTCACCTACCTCCAGATCTAACACCTGGCCTGGTTCATTACCCAAAACCAAATCCAATGTGGCCTCGCCACTTGTTGGCCTGTCAACATATTGTGTCAGGAAACCCTCCTGCACACATTGTACAAAGAATGACCCATCTAATGTACTCGAACTATATCTTATCCAGTCAATATTTGGAAAGTTAAAGTCTCCCATAACAACTACCCTGTTACTTTCGCTCTTTTCCAGAATCATCTTCGCCATCCTTTCCTCTACATCCCTAGAACTATTAGGTGGCCTATAGAAAACTCCCAACAGGGTGGCCTCTCCTTTCCTGTTTCTAACCTCAGCCCATAGTACCTCAGAAGAAGAGTCCCCATCTAGCATCCTTTCCGCCACCATAATACTGTCCTTGACTAGCAGCGCCACACCTCCCCCTCTTTTGCCCCCTTCTCTGAGCTTACTAAAACACCTAAACCCCGGAACCTGCAACAACCATTCCTGTCCCTGCTCTATCCATGTCTCTGAAATGGCCACAACATCGAAGTCCCAGGTACCAACCCATGCTGCCAGTTCCCCTACCTTATTTCGTATACTCCTGGCATTGAAGTAGACACACTTCAAACCACCTACCTGAACACTGGCACCCTCCTGCGAAGTCAAATCTGTGCTCCTGACCTCTATACTCTCAATCTCCCGTACCCCAAAACTACAATCCAGGTTCCCATGCCCCTGCTGAATTAGTTTAAACCCCCCCAAAGAGCACTAACAAATCTCCCCCCCAGGATATTGGTGCCCCTCAGGTTCAGATGTAGACCATCCTGTCTATAGAGGTCCCACCTTTCCCAGAAAGAGCCCCAGTTATCCAGAAATCTGAATCCCTCCCTCCTGCACCATCCCTGCAGCCACGTGTTTAATTGCTCTCTCTCCCTATTCCTCATCTCACTATCACGTGGCACGGGCAACAACCCAGAGATAACAACTCTGTTTGTTCTCGCTCTGAGCTTCCATCCTAGCTCCCTAAAGGCCTGCCTGACATCCTTGTCCCCTTTCCTACCTATGTCGTTAGTGCCAATGTGGACTACGACTTGGGGCTGCTCCCCCTCCCCCTTAAGGACCCGGAAAACACGATCCGAGACATCACGTACCCTTGCACCTGGGAGGCAACATACCAAACGTGAGTCTCTCTCGCTCCCACAAAATCTTCTATCTGTGCCCCTGACTATTGAGTCCCCAATTACTAATGTTCTACTCCTTTCCCCCCTTCCCTTCTGAGCAACAGGGACAGACTCCGTGCCAGAGGCCCGTACCCCATGGCTTACCCCTGGTAAGTCGTCCCCCCCACAAGTATCCAAAACGGTATACTTGTTACTCAGGGGAACGACCGCAGGGGGTCCCTGCACTGACTGCTTCTTCCCAGTCCCTCTTACAGTTACCCATCTATCTCCAGTCTTTGGTGTAACTACTTCCCTGAAGCTCCTATCTATGACCCCCTCTGCCTCCCGAATGATCCGAAGTTCATCCAGCTCAAGCTCCAGGTCCCTAACACGGTTTTTGAGGAGCTGGAGTTGGGTGCACTTCCCACAGATGAAATCAGCAGGGACACTGACGGCGTCCCTCACCTCAAACATTCTGCAGGAGGAGCATTGTACTGCCTTCCCTGACATCACCTCTAGATTTAAAAAAAAACAAGAAAAAGAAAAAGAAAGGAAGAGCTTACCTGATATTACCTCAAACCCTGCTCCCGCTGAAAGGTAAGCAAATTTAAAGGCACTCACTCACCTTCACGACAGGCCCCTGCTCCCGCTTCCCAACCACCGTGGGGTGGGGGGGTTGGTTAGAGGAGGAGGTAGGGTGGGAAACACTCAAGTGTTTCGGGTTTAACTGTCACTTGCCAACAGCCTCTCCACAAACCACCTTCAACTTAGGCTGACCGCACTTCACGTTTGCAAATTTCCCCAGAACAGCTGATCAGTAGCTCTGCTCTGCTGCCCTCTGCTGGATGATTGCCTTCACTCAAACTCCTCGGGTCTCCTTCGCAGATTCACCTTCAACTTAGGCTGACCGCACTGCACGTATGCAAATTTCCCCAGAACAGCTGATCAGTAGCTCTGCTCTGCTGCCCTCTGCTGGATGATTGCCTTCACTCAAACTCCTCGGGTCTCCTTCGCAGATTCACCTTCAACTTAGGCTGACCGCACTGCACATATGCAAATTTTCCCAGAACAGCTGATCAGTAGCTCTGCTCTGCTGCCCTCTGCTGGATCAAAGTGTCAGTCCAAGAACATAATACTCTCCCTCGGCATCTCTCTCCCCTTCCCTATCTATCTCTCTCTCCCCCTCTCTCTCCCTCTCACTTTCCCCCTCTCTCTCCCTGTAACTGTCTCTCTCTCCCTCTCTCCCTCTGACTGTACCTGTCTCTCACTGCCCCCCTTTCTTCCCCCCACGCTCCTTCTCCCCCCTTTCTCCCTCTCCCCTCTCTCTTCCTTCTCTTCCTCTCCTCATGTCTCTCCCCCTCTCCCTTCCCCCACTTCCCCTCTTCCTCTCCCTCTCTTTTCATTTCTCCCTCCCCCTCTTCCTCCCTTTCTACCTCCCCCTTTCCCTCACGTTCTACCTCCCCCTCTTCCTCCATTTCTCCCTCTCTCACCACCTCCCTCTCCACATCTCTCCCTCCCCCCCCCACCCCCTGTCTCTTGCCATCTTACCATTTCTCCCCATCGCTTGCTTCCCCTCTCCCCTTCTACCTCTCTTTCCCCCCTCTCCCACCTACCCTCACCCTCCTTTTCCCTCCCTCCCTCCCTCTCCAAATCTTTCTCTCTCCCTCTCTGCTCTCACCTTCTTTCCCCCCTCGGTCCTTTAGCCCATCTCTCCCTCTCCATCTCACCCTCTCTCTCTCCCTCTACCCCCCTCCCTCTCTCCCTCTCCCCCTCCCTCTCCATTCCTCTTGTAATGATATGTATAATTGTGGGGGAGTAAAGGGTTAACAGGATGATGATATCAGCACTAGTTGACATCACTGAATAGTGTTCTAAAAGGCTGCATCTCTAAGCATTCTGGGAGAAGCTGTTGGAGAAGTTGATGTAGAAGGATAGTGTGAAGTTGAATTAGACTGTAGGTTATATATTAGAGAGATAATTAATTACTGTATCATAGATTCAATACTATTATTTTGTTGACTGTTACTCAGTAGAGTGTGCGAACCAATTAAAGTAGTATAAAATAAACTAGTTTTGATTTAAACATATAGCTTTATGTTCTTTGTCAACACTACTTCCTTGATTCGGGACCAGATTGTGTTTGGTGTGAATGACAATAAGCTGAGGAAACGGTTGCTGAGGGAATCGGTGCTGTCTTTGGAACAAACAGTTACGATTTGTCAGACTCACGAGCTGGCAGCACAGCATTCTGAAATGTTTCTCAGTAACGGCGGCTTCTTCATGGAGAGAAAACTCCGGTTGCCGCCCTTTTTCCAAAAAGGTGGAAAACTTCAAAAAAAGGTGGGAAAATTCCTGCAGCTCCTCACATACCAACAAACAGATTAAAGATCAGGATTCCTGTGTGAAATATGTGGTCAAAGGCACAAATTATAATTATAATTTATAATTACGGGATACGGCGAGAATGCGGGTAAGTGGTTCTGAGACCACGAAAAGATCAGCCATGATCTTATACAATGGCGGAGCAGGCTCGAAGGGCCGGATGGTCTACTTATGTTCTTATGTTCTTATGTTCTTAATTAAGGCAGTGCCCAGTGTTTGGCAAGTTTTGTTCCAGATGCAAAAACGAAATCAGTTTGCTCAGAATTGTCACTCAAAGCTCAACCCCAGGCCAGTCAGCACAGTGGAAGACACAGTCTCCACTGATGAAACATCATTGTTTATTGTAGTAATAACAGAGAAGAAGAATTTTCTGGAGACATCAAAAAATTCCCCAGCACTTAAAATTGCAAACTGATGCTTCATTTAAAATAAATGTGGTTGATGAGGGCAGCACGGTGGCCTAGTGATTAGCTTCACAGCTCCAGGGTCCCAGGTTCGATTCCCGGCTTGGGTCACTGTCTGTGCAGAGTCTGCACGTTCTCCTCGTGTCTGCGTGGGTTTCCTCTGGGTGCTCCAGTTTCCTCCCACAGTCCAAAGATGTGCAGGTTAGGTGGATTGGCCATGATCAATTGCCCTTAGTGTCCAAAAAGATTAAGTGGGGGTTAGCGGGACAGGGTAGATAAGTGGGCTTGAGTAGGGTGCTCTTTGTAAGGGCCGGTGTAGACTCGATGGGCCGAATGGCCTCCTTCTACACTGTAAACTCCATGACTCCATGAATTTAAAAAAAATTTTGATTACCCAATTATTTTTTCCAATTAAGGGGCAATTTAGTGTGGCCAATCCACCTACTCTGAATATTTTTGGGTTGTGGGGGCGAAACCCACACAGACACGGGGAGAATGTGCAAACTCCACACGGACAGTGACCCAGAGCCAGGATCGAACCTGGGACCTCAGCGCCGTGAGGCGGTTGTGCTAACCACTCGGCCACCTTGCTGCCCTTATGACTCAATGAATGGCTGCAACGACTTGAAGTGAATGGTACATTAGTCCAATTGAAGTTAGACACTGATTCCAAAGCTAACTTAATCTGCATGACTGATTTAAAAAATCTAAAAGCTCAGCTGATTAGAAGAAATCATAAAATACCTCTGAGAGATTATAATGGTTCAAGCATTAAATATTATGGTGCTTGTGACCCGAATGCAGTGATGAAAATTACATTTTATTCCACCCCATCCTGTATTGTATCTGAGGGCTTGGACTCATTATTAGATGATCGGTCCTGTGAAGAATTAGATTTAGTGCAGTTGGTGTATACCAGCCACAAAGGATTGGATCAACGCTCCGACTATTCTGAGAACATTATCAGCAAATTCAGCGATGTGTTCACATGTTTTGGTACAGTACCATTCATCTACATAATACAACTCAAAGAGGATGGCTCTTTGGATGAGGATGACAACTCAGGGGCAGCAGGGTAGCATGGTGGTTAGCATAAATGCTTCACAGCTCCAGGGTCCCAGGTTCGATTCCCGGCTGGGTCACTGTCTGTGTGGAGTCTGCACGTCCTCCCCCTGTGTGCGTGGGTTTTCTCCGGGTGCTCCGGTTTCCTCCCACAGCCCAAAGATGTGCGGGTTAGGTGGATTGGCCATGATAAATTGCCCGTAGTGTCCTAATAAAAGTAAGGTAAGGGGGGGGTTGTTTGGTTACGGGTATAGGGTGGATACGTGGGTTTGAGTAGGGTGATCATGGCTCGGCACAACATTGAGGGCCGAAGGGCCTGTTCTGTGCTGTACTGTTCTATGTTCTATGTTCTATGATGCAAAACCTGTGATACAGCACCAAGAAGAGCACCCACACCTCTCCAGGATTGCCTCAAAACGGAGCTGGACAGAATGACAAAATTCAAAGTAATCATAAAGATAGAAGAACCTAGCGATTGGGTAAGAGTGGGAGAGATAGAAACAGAGAGACGAGGAGAGGGGGGAAGAGAGAGAGGGAGATTTGGAGAGGGAATGAGGGAGAGAGGAGAGAGTGGGAGAAGGGTTTGTGTAAAGAAAAAGAATGGTGATATTTGCATGTGCATGGTTCCTAAAGATCTTAACGAGAATATCAAAAGAGAACACGACCAAATACCAAAGCGTGAGGAAATCTCATCTGAGATGGCTGGTGCACAATTATTTATGAAACTTGACACATCTCAAGGTTTCTGGCAACTAAAGCTAGAGGAACAAAGGAGAAAGTCCTGCACTTTTAATGCGCCTTTTTGAAGGTACTACTTTCTGAGAATGCTGTTTGGCATAATTTCGGCATCAGAAATTTTTCACGGTGCCATGGAGCACATGATCTAAGGCATCGAAGGTGTACGTGTGTACGTGGTTGATACGTGGATGGGCAGCATGGCAGCATAGTGGGTAGCACTGTTGCTTCGCAGCTCCAGGGTCCCAGGTTCGATTCCCGGCTTGGGTCACTGTCTGTGCGGAGTCTGCACATTCTCTCTGTGTCTGCGTGGGTTTTCTCCGGGTACTCCGGTTTCCTCCCACAGTCCAAAGACGTGCTGTTAGGTAATTTGGACATTTTGATTTCTCCCTCTGTGGAACCGGCACCGGAATGGGGCGACTTGGGGCTTTTCACAGTAACTTCATTGCAGTGTTAATGTGAGCCTACTTATGACAATAAAGATGATAAAAGATTATAACAAATATTCTCATGATAATATATTAATTTATTCTTTCAAAGGAAAGGGGATGTAGTGATATCATGATTGTGTTGTAGATACTCGGGCGTCTGTGAACGGAACGGCCGCGTTCAGAAGAGGCTCCCGCCAGTCTACGATCTTTTTCGGAATTTTCGGCAAAAAAGCAACCCCCCCCCCCCCCCCCCCCAGCGGAGAAAGTGCCCCGGAGCGCCTACCCGACCGAGCCCCCCCCCCCCCCCCTCCCCAGCGGAGCAAGTGCGCCGGAGCGTCGGCCCGACCGAGTCCCCCCCCCCCCCCCCCCACCACCACCACCACCACGAGGCAGGTGGCAGAACAAAGGGGCCCCAACCCGACCAGAAGCCTCTCTCTCTCCCGACCCTGGTGAGTGAGGAGAGGAAAAGGGAAAAGATGATTCCCCCCCCCCCAACAAAAAAGACTTTGGAAAGAAGACCTCTGGAAGAAGGGGGGGGAAATAACAAAACAAAAGCAAACAAGAATTCCTCTTTTTGTCCTTCTTTTCCCAACTTTATTTTTCTCCAACCTCTTTTTTTGAAAAACAAAACAAATTTATCTAAAGAAAATGCCAGAGCAGAGGGAGAAGAGGCACCAAAAGCAAACGGGACGATACTATGCGAGCCCGTTCAGACGAGCCAACCGTCACACGAAGCGGGGGGACCAAAGCCACGCTGCAACAAAAAGACCTGGTCAGACAGGAGTATTTCCCCCCTGGGCCAGGGGGGAACTGGGACTGAAAAGCAGCCTTTGCCGAGGCGCTGAGGGAACATCAGCAGGGAAACAAGGCAGAGGCCAGAGCAGACATGGAGGCCGCAGTACAGGCAGCAATGGCCAAGGCCCTGGCAGAGATGCAGCTCGCCCTGGGCAGAGCAGAGAAGAAACTGGAAGCCCAAGAGAAAAAATTGGAAGCCCAGGACAAGAAACTGGAAGCCCAAGGGGCAACCATTAAGGAGCTGGAAAAGGCCGCAACTGACATGAGCGACCGGATCATGGCCCTGGAGAGAGAGGCGGCGAGACTGGGCACAACGCAGGGGAGTCTGAAGGGCAGGGTGGACGACCAGGAAATCCGCTCGAGAAGGCAAAATGTCAGGATAGTGGGCCTACCAGAGGAGATCGAGGGTAGAAACCCCACTGCCTATGTGGCCGAGATGCTGGGAAACTTAATGGGGAGGGAAACTTTCCCCGACCTACCAGAAACAGACAGAGTACACCGGCCGCTACGCCCGAAGCAAAAGGTGGGGGACAGCCCGAGGGCAGTTATAGCTAAACTGCACCGGTACCAAGACAGGGAAACAATCCTGTACTGGGCCAGGGACAACAGAAATTGCAAATGGGAAGGACACGTCATTAGAATTTACGAGGACGTCGGGGCAGACCTCGCCAGGAGACGGGCCAAATTTAATAGAGCGAAAGCAGCTCTTCACAAGAGCAGAGTGCGTTTCGGTATGCTGTACCCAGCGAAACTCCGGGTCACATACCAAAAAAGAATACTTCTTCACAACCCCCGCCGAAGCAAATCAGTTTATCAAGGAACATGGGCTGGAAAAACAGCAGCGAGGGTAGAAATACGGGGCCCCAGGCAAGGGGCAACAGCACGCCGACGGAGGAGGGGGGAGGGGGAGGCAACGCCAGCCCCCCCCCCCTATCAGGACGAGCGCACCCTGATCAAAGAGAAAACCGCTTCCTTGAGGGATCACCACAGGTGGGAGACCAGGCCCCAGCACGAGGGAACGAGAGCAGCGGAGAAGGGAGAGCAAGCGAGGAGAGCGCAGAGTAGGTTGGGGGAAGAGCAGACAGAAAAACGCAGAGGCTGGGCAAAGGAGAAGCGAGACAGAAATTCCCGAGAGGTGGTTCACCGCATTAGCAATAAAGCTAGCACTGGGGACATGCAGCAAAGCAGGGCCGCAGCGCGCCCCCAACAGGGGGGAAGGCGCCAGGCAGGGAGGGGGGGAGACCACTCAACAGAGGAGGGAGAACAAACGGGGATAGGAGCAGGGGAAAGATGGACAAAGGAGGGATATACGGGAGGGGGGGGGAGAAAAGGGGGGACAGGGAGGGACCGGGGAGGAGGGGGCACACGAAGGGAAGGACCCGGGGGGTGGGGAACACAGGGATGGCGGGACAAACAAGGCGAGAAAAGGAACAACAATAGGGCTACAAAGTGCCACAACAGAGGGCTCGGAACAAGGAATGGCTGCAAGCATCCACCCAGTACGGTCGCTGGGCGAAGGGAGGCCCCAGAGCGCAGGGGACTACCCGCGTGGCAGCCGCACAGAGGGCGGCCATGTTAGATGCCCCCTGGGCGAAGGTAAACCCCGGAGCGCAGGGGCCCGGCCGCATGGAGAGAGTAGCGACAGCAGCCATCCTGAACGGCCCCCTAACAAAGGTGAACCCCGGAGGGCAGGGGCGCGTCCACCAGGTAAATATGGTTGACCCCGCAGGAGCGAGGGGACAGAAACCCCCCACCAGGATAGTCACCTGGAACGTAAGGGGACTCAACGGCCCAGTGAAAAGATCCAAAGTCCTCACCCACTTAAGAAATATGAAGGCCGACATAATCTTCCTCCAAGAGACGCACCTGAGAGAGCAGGACCGACTGAGGGTAAGAAAGGGCTGGGTGGGACAGACCTACCATTCCTGCTACAGGACGAGGGCCAGGGGGTTGGCAATACTGATCAGCAAATGGACGATGTTTAAGGCGTCAAAGACGGTTACGGACCCAGGGGGACGGTACGTCATGGTCAGCGGGGCCATGGATGGGGCACCGGTAGTACTAGTTAACGTGTACGCGCCCAACTGGGACGACACGAGCTTCATCAAGAAGACCATGGTGGAAATCCGGACATAGCGACGCATCGACTAATCATGGGGGGGGGGACTTCAACTGTGTACAGGATCCAACGACTGACAGATCAAACCCCAAAACGGGGAAGACTTCAAGCATGGAAAGAGAACTCGGTCACTTTATGGAGCAGGTGGGAGCGGTGGACCCCCGGAGGTTCGCCCACCCGGAGGAGAAGCAATTCTCCTTCTTCTCCCCAGTACACAACGTATACACCAGAATTGACTTCTTTGTGGTGGGGAAAACGGTGCTTCCAGGGATAGACAAAGTGGAATACTCCGCAATTGTGATATCAGATCACACCCCACACTACATGGACGTGAGGCTGGAGACGGGCAGGGCCCAACGCCCCACATGGAGGTTGGACGTTGCCCTACTAGCAGACAAGTCCTTCAATGAAAAGATATCGCAGGCCATAGCGGAGTACACGAAGAACAACCAGAACGGGGAGGTCTCACCCTCTACGTTCTGGGAAGCACTAAAGGCCATAATAAGAGGGGAAATCATCCCTTTCAAAGCGCAAAGAGATAGGGAGGAAAGGGCAGCTAGGCAGCAGCTGGTCAACTCCATACTGGAGGTAGACCACTAATACTCCGAGGCCCCGACCATAGAGCTCCTGGCGGAGAGGAAAGAACTACAAAGGAACTTCGATCTGCTCTCCACCAGGAAAGCAGTGCATCAACTCCGCCAGGCACATGGGACCCTATACGAACACGGAGACAAAGCCAGCCGCCTGCTGGCACACCAGCTGAGAAAGCAGGCAGCCACCAGAGAAATTGCGCAAATCAGGGACACTCGGGGCACATTAGAAACGGAACCAGAAAAGATCAACAAAACCTTCAAGGCCTTCTACCAAGAGCTGTACACCTCAGAGCCCCCAAGGGGGGAGTCCGGGATGAAACGGTTCCTTGATGGACTGGACATTCCAGTCATGGGGGAGGGCAGAAAACTGGGCCTGGAAGCACCACTAGCACTGGGAGAGATCATGGACAGCATTAGCTCCATGCAGGCGGGGAAGGCGCCGGGACCAGACGGGTTCCCGGCGGACTTCTACAAAAAATTCACGACAGCACTGGCCACGCACCTGCGGGAGATGTTCACAGACTCGCTAGCTAGGGGCACACTGCCAACTACGCTAGCACAGGCCTCAATCTCGCTGATACCTAAGAAAGACAAAGACCCAACGGAATGTGGATCATACAGACCAATCTCACTTCTCAACGCGGATGCCAAAATACTGGCCAAGATCCTAGCCAAAAGGCTGGAAGACTGCGTGCCAGAGGTGGTAGCAGAAGACCAGACGGGCTTTGTCAAAAGTAGACAGCTTACTTCGAACATTAAGCGCTTGCTGAACTTGATAATGACCCCATCCGGGGAGAGAACACAAGAGGTGACCGTCTCCCTGGACGCAGAAAAGGCCTTCGACAGGGTTGAATGGAAATACCTCATAGAGGTACTGGAGCAGTTCGGGCTTGGAACAGGGTTCACCGCTTGGGTAAAGCTCCTATATAGCGCTCCCATGGCGAGCGTATGGACAAACAACACCAACTCCCGATACTTCCAGCTGCACAGGGGCACCAGACAAGGATGCCCACTGTCCCCGCTGCTGTTCGCACTAGCAATCGAACCGCTAGCAATCGCGCTCAGGGCAGCAAAATGTTGGAGGGGGATCCGAATGGGGGGGCAGAGAGCACTAAAGGGCCTGTCGTTCAAACAAGCCAGACACAAATTCCGCTACCTGGGGATCCAAATAGGCCATGACTGGAAAGGGATCCACAAATGGAACCTGACCAGTCTGACAGAGGAAGTAAAAAAGGATCTGCAAAGATGGAACACACTCCCACTCTCCCTCGCGGGGAGAGTCCAGACGATCAAAATGAACGTACTGCCCAGGTTCCTCTTCCTGTTTAGATCCATTCCGATCTACATCCCCAAGGCCTTTTTCAAAGCGCTGGACAAACTAATCATGGCGTTTGTATGGGGTGGGGGGGAAGAATGCTAGGATCCCAAAGAAGGTCTTGCAAAAAACAAAATCCAGGGGGGGGCTTGCTCTCCCAAACCTACAATTCTACCACTGGGCGGCGACGGCTGAGCATGTAAGGGGATTGATCAAAGAGCCAGAAGCCGAGTGGGTGCGTGCGGAGGAGGCCTCCTGCATGGGGACCTCCCTCCGGGCCCTCGCCACGGCAGCACTCCCATCCCCACCCAAAAAACACTCCAGCAGCCCAGTGGTGACAGCCACCCTCCAATCCTGGAACCAACTCTGGCAGCAATTTGGCCTGACCAAAATGTCAGGTAAAGCTGCCCCTGTGTGCGTGGGTTTCCTCCGGGTGCTCCGGTTTCCTCCCACAGTCCAAAGATGTGCGGGTTAGGTGGATTGGCCATGATAAATTGCCCGTAGTGTCCTAATAAAAGTAAGGTTAAGGGGGGGGTTGTTGGGTTACGGGTATAGGGTGGATATGTGGGTTTGAGTAGGGTGATCATGGCTCGGCACAACATTGAGGGCTGAAGGGCCTGTTCTGTGCTGTACTGTTCTATGTTCTAGAGAGACACACACACACACGGACAGACAGAGAGAGAGACACACACACACACACAGACAGACAGACAGAGAGAGAGAGAGAGATGGTGAGATTCTCCGGTCTCATGACACTCTCACTTTAACGAAACGTGGCCGGTGAATAGCGGGAGAGGCCGAAAACGGGAACCGCGCTACTCCCCCGACACTGTATGTATCTGCGCTGGTGGATGGCTGTGATGACAGCAGTGACGATTCGATCGTGTCTTCCTCAGATTTCCCTCTGAGGTGTTTTCCTGGGAGGCTGGAGAGGGGACCCCCGGGATGGGCCGGTGCCATCGGCTGGAGGACCTGCGGGAGAATGGACATGTGGGAGGGATGGGTCAGTCAGTACTCACGATTGACAGGTCCTCCGGGTGGGGCCCGGTGTTTCCTCACCTCTGCGGTGTGTCCCCCCTTCGCACAGCCACCCCACTCACCTCCACGGCCCACTCCTCGAAGATGGTGATGATTCTTATGTTCAGCACCTCTCCACCAGTCTGGGCCCTCTCCTGCTGATTGTGGGAGAGCTTTTCCTGAGGAGTCACTGAGAGGGCATCGTTAGCCGCACGCCTGGTTAGAATGTACAGTGCAGAAGGAGGCCATTCGGCCCATTGAGTCGCAGTGGAAGGTGGGGGGATGGGTGTGAAGGGAGGGTTGGGGGGGGATTTGGCGGGGGAAGTGGGATGGAGAGAGTTTGGGGGGTGGATGCTTGCATGGGGAGGGGGGGGGGGGTTAGGCCTCGGCGGAGAGGGGGAGAGGGGGTGGGGGGAGGCATTGTTGACTACTCATTTGTGCTGCCCGGTGTAGATGGTTGACCTTTTTTCGACACTGGAGGCCAGCCCTCCTGGCCACACTGCCCGAGCTGACAGCTGTCGCCACCTCATCCCAGGCAGCACTGGCTGCCCGATGGCTCACCCTCCAGGATATCCCTCCCGGCCTCCACAGTGTCTAGGAGCCTCCCCAGGTCAGCATCTCTGAATCTTGGATCTGGTCTCCTCGGAGAGAGTCAGAGAGAGGAAGACAGAGAGAGGGAGGGAGAGAAAGAGAGAGAGAGAAACAGAGAGAGAGATGGAGAGAGACAGAGGGAGAGAGAGACAGAGAGAGGGAGAGAGAGGTACAGAGGGCGGCTGGTAGATGCCGGGAGATTGTTCTTCCAGGATCTACCCCTCTCCCTACGCCTCGTGAGATTGAAAGCGATATCCAGGGAAGTCGCAATCTGAATCCTGCCATTGTGGACGAGTTCGCTGTTTTGCAAATCTGCATATTAGAGCGAGTACCTAGTCTCACTCTAATGTCCGCTCCCTAGATCAAACCAAGGATTGGGATCTAACCCTTGGTGACTTCGGGCGCGTGCCGTTCAGTGCTGGTCTCCACAAACGGGGACGACAAAATGGCACTTGTGGGTCTCCCAGGGTATAAGAAGCACCCAGGTGCTTGCCTTCTCAGCAGCGTGGCACCCTGGAACTGCTGGTGCCAACCTGACACTGACCAGATGGTACTGCCAGGGTGCCAGGCTGGTGGTGCCATGATGGGGATTGGGCCTAGGGGTGCCCTGCATATGTGGGGGGTTAGGGAGGGAAACGAGAGATCGGGGTGTTGAGGATGCCATTTAAAAATAAAAACACCGAGCTAAACGTGCTTGTTACAGAACTCTTCCACTTTGGTCAGATCCACCCAGACCGACAGAGACATACAGAGATCAGAGATAGAGAGAAAGAGTGAGAGAGAGACAGAGAGAGAAAGACAGAGAGAAAGAGAGAGACAGAGAGCGAGATAGAAAGAGAGTGAGAGCGAGAGACACAGATAGAGAGGCAGAGAGATAGAAAGTGAGGTAGAAAAAAAGAGACAGAGAGACAAAGGGAGATAGACAGAAAGATAGACAGAGAAACAGGGTGAGAGAATGAGACAGAGAAAAAGACAGACAAACAGGCAGTGACAGCTAGAGTGGGAGAGAAAGAGACAGAGAGAGAGGCAGAGAGAGTAAAACAGACAAAGCGAGAGAGAGACACCGAGATAGAGAGATGCAGAGGGAGAGACAGAGTTGGAGAGAGAGAGACAGAGCTTCAATGAAGTTAGTGTGAAAAGCCCCTAGTCGCCACATTCCGACGCCTGTTCAGGGAGGCCAGTACGGGAATTGAACCCACGCTGCTGGCCTTGTTCTGCATTAGACAGGGAGGGAACGGGTGAGAGAATGAGGGAGAAAGAGAGAGAGAGGGAGAGAGAGAGACAGGCAGAGAGACAGAGAGAGTGAGAAAGAAAGAGACAGAGAAAGAGACAGAGAGGCAAAAAAGACTGAGCGTGAGAGACAGAGACAGACAAACAGAGAAAGAGAGAGATAAAGTGAGAAAGAGAGAGATAAGAAGGCAGAGAGAAAGAGGAAGATGGAGAGAGAGGCAGAGAGAAAGAGACGCAGAGAGAGAAAGAAACAGAGAGGAAGAGCGAGACAGGGAGATAGACAGGAAGGAACAGGGTGTGAGAATGTGAGACAGAGAGAGTGAGGGAGAAAGAGGGCAGAGAAACAGACAGATAGAGAGCGAAAGAGAGAGAGAAACAGAAAGAGAGGGAGACAGTGAGAAAAGCAGACAGAGAGACAGCGAGAGTGAGAGAGAAAGAATGAGAGAGAGAGAAAGAGAGAGAGATAAATACAGCAACAGAGCGACAGAGAGACA